>NW_020664410.1:0-1514 GCF_002925995.2 Terrapene triunguis
TTAACCACGAGATCTTGCATGATCTAAAAAATAAAAAGGAGTCATATAAAAAATGGAAACTAGGACAGATTACAAAGGATGAATATAGGCAAACAACACAGGAATGCAGGGGCAAGATTAGAAAGGCAAAGGCACAAAATGAGCTCAAACTAGCTAAGGGAATAAAGGGGAACAAGAAGACTTTTTATCAATACATTAGAAGCAAGAGGAAGACCAAAGACAGGGTAGGCCCACTGCTCAGTGAAGAGGGAGAAACAGTAACAGGAAACTTGGAAATGGCAGAGATGCTTAATGACTTCTTTGTTTCGGTCTTCACCGAGAAGTCTGAAGGAATGCCTAACATAGTGAATGCTAATGGGAAGGGGGTAGGTTTAGCAGATAAAATAAAAAAAGAACAAGTTAAAAATCACTTAGAAAAGTTAGATGCCTGCAAGTCACCAGGGCCTGATGAAATGCATCCTAGAATACTCAAGGAGCTAATAGAGGAGGTATCTGAGCCTCTAGCTATTATCTTTGGAAAATCATGGGAGACGGGAGAGATTCCAGAAGACTGGAAAAGGGCAAATATAGTGCCCATCTATAAAAAGGGAAATAAAAACAACCCAGGAAACTACAGACCAGTTAGTTTAACTTCTGTGCCAGGGAAGATAATGGAGCAAGTAATTAAGGAAATCATCTGCAAACACTTGGAAGGTGGTAAGGTGATAGGGAACAGCCAGCATGGATTTGTAAAGAACAAATCATGTCAAACCAATCTGATAGCTTTCTTCGATAGGATAACGAGTCTTGTGGATAAGGGAGAAGCTGTGGATGTGGTATACCTAGACTTTAGTAAGGCATTTGATACGGTCTCGCATGATATTCTTATCGATAAACTAGGCAAATACAATTTAGATGGGGCTACTATAAGGTGGGTGCATAACTGGCTGGATAACCGTACTCAGAGAGTTGTTATTAATGGTTCCCAATCCTGCTGGAAAGGCATAACAAGTGGGGTTCCGCAGGGGTCTGTTTTGGGACCGGCTCTGTTCAATATCTTCATTAACGACTTAGATATTGGCATAGAAAGTACGCTTATTAAGTTTGCGGATGATACCAAACTGGGAGGGATTGCAACTGCTTTGGAGGACAGGGTCATAATTCAAAATGATCTGGACAAATTGGAGAAATGGTCTGAGTTAAACAGGATGAAGTTTAACAAAGACAAATGCAAAGTGCTCCACTTAGGAAGAAAAAAATCAGTTTCACACATACAGAATGGGAAGAGACTGTCTAGGAAGGAGTACGGCAGAAAGGGATCTAGGGGTTATAGTGGACCACAAGCTAAATATGAGTCAACAGTGTGATGCTGTTGCAAAAAAAGCAAACGTGATTCTGGGATGTATTAACAGGTGTGTTGTGAGCAAGACACGAGAAGTCATTCTTCCGCTCTACTCTGCTCTGGTTAGGCCTCAGCTGGAGTATTGTGTCCAGTTCTGGGCACCGCATTTCAAGAAAGATGTGGAGAAATTGGA
>NW_020664411.1:0-1723 GCF_002925995.2 Terrapene triunguis
TTAACCACGAGATCTTGCATGATCTAAAAAATAAAAAGGAGTCATATCAAAAATGGAAGCTAGGACAAAGTACAAAGGATGAATATAGGCAAACAACACAGGAATGTAGGGGCAAGATTAGAAAGGCAAAGGCACAAAATGAGCTCAAACTAGCTACGGGAATAAAGGGAAACAAGAAGACTTTTTATCAATATATTAGAAGCAAGAGGAAGACCAAAGACAGGGGAGGCCCACTGCTTAGTGAGGAGGGAGAAATAGTAACAGGAAACTTGGAAATGGCAGAGATGCTTAATGACTTCTTTGTTTCAGTCTTCACCGAGAAGTCTGAAGGAATGCCTAACATAGTGAATGCTAATGGGAAGGGGGTAGATTTAGAAGATAAAAAAAAAAAAGAACAAGTTAAAAATCTCTTAGAAAAGTTAGATGCCTGCAAGTCACCAGGGCCTGATGAAATGCATCCTAGAATACTCAAGGAGCTAACAGCGGAGGTATCTGAGCCTCTAGCTATTATCTTTGGAAAATCATGGGAGACAGGAGAGATTCCAGAAGACTGGAAAAGGGCAAACATAGTGCCCATCTACAAAAAGGGAAATAAAAACAACCCAGGAAACTACAGACCAGTTAGTTTAACTTCTGTGGAGTCATAGAATATCAGGGTTGGAAGGGACCTCAGGAGATCATCTAGTCCAACCCCCTGCTCAAAGGGGGACAACTCCCCAGACAGTTTTTTTTTTTTAAACTCTAGTTCCCTAAATGGCCCCCTCCAGGATTAAACTCACAACCGTGGGTTTAGCAGGCCAATGCTCAAACCACTGAGGAAAATAATGGAGCAAGTAATTAAGGAAATCATCTGCAAACACTTGGAAGGTGGTAAGGTGATAGGGAATAGCCAGCATGGATTTATAAAGAACAAATAATTTCAAAGCAATTTGATAGCTTTCTTTGATAGGATGACGAGTCTTGTGAATAAGGGAGAAGCGGTGGATGTGGTATACCTAGACTTTAGTAAGGCATTTGATATGGTCTCGCATGATATTCTTATTGATAAACTAGGCAAATATAACTTAGATGGGGCTACTATAAGGTGGGTGTATAACTGGCTGGATAACCGTACTCAGAGGGTAGTTATTAATGATTCCCAATCCTGCTGGAAAGGTATAACGAGTGGGGTTTCGCAGGGGTCTGTTTTGGGACCGGCTCTGTTCAATATCTTCATCAACGACTTAGATATTGGCATAGAAAGTACGCTTATTAAGTTTGCAGATGATACCAAACTGGGAGGGATTGCAACTGCTTTGGAGGATAGGGTCAAAATTCAAAATGATCTGGACAAGTTGGAGAAATGGTCTGAGGTAAACAGGATGAAGTTTAATAAAGACAAATGCAAAGTACTTCACTTAGGAAGGAACAATCAGTTTCATACATACAGAATGGGAAGAGACTGTCTAGGAAGGAGTATGGCAGAAAGGGATCTAGGGGTTATAGTGGACCACAAGCTAAATATGAGTCAACAATGTGATGCTGTTGCAAAAAAAGCAAACATGATTCTGGGATGCATTAATAGGTGTGTTGTGAGCAAGACACGAGAAGTCATTCTTCCTCTCTACTCTGCGCTGGTTAGGCCTCAATTGGAGTATTGTGTCCAGTTCTGGGCACCGCATTTCAAGAAAGATGTGGAGAAATTGGAGAGGGTCCAGAGAAGAGCAACAAGAATGATTAAAGG
>NW_020664412.1:0-8475 GCF_002925995.2 Terrapene triunguis
TAGGTTGGACATTAGGAAAAAGTTCCTAACTGTCAGGGTGGTTAAACACTGGAATAAATTGCCTAGGGAGGTTGTGGAATCTCCATCTCTGGAGATATTTAAAAGTAGGTTAGATAAATGTCTATCAGGGATGGTCTAGACAGTATTTGGTCCTGCCATGAGGGCAGGGGACTGGACTCGATGACCTCTCGAGGTCCCTTCCAGTCCTAGAGTCTATGAATCTATGAAAAACTGCTTATTAACTCGTGTGCATGGTTGCAGCACTTAGCTAAGCAGTTGCAGTGACTGCTTGTGCAAATGATCATTGTGATCTGTAACTGGCTGACTGTGTGTCAAGCAACCACGGCTGTGGTTGGAACTGTGGGTGCTACTGAGCACACACATTCCATTCCTGGAAACAGACACCAATGCATTTTTCGTGACTGAGATGCCCACGTTTTTCATATGTATATTACAAATGGCTTTGTGAGTCATGATCAGATTCTGTCTCAAGCACTGCTGGTTTGGTGGCTGTGCAGTGAGGTGGGCCAGAATAGGTAACTTCTTGGTCAGAACATACCTCATAAACTCAAATACCTCATGGAACCAAATGCTCTAGGTGATAGAGCCACCTTGCTGAATCCCAAGGAAGAGGAGAGGTACCACAAAGATTTTATCCCCAAGGAAGGGGGATCCCACATTTCAGTGCTGCAGCTCTGTACATCTACCTCCATCCGAGCCTCGCAATGTCTCTGTCTCCTTGGGGTTCTCCATCTCATGAGTTACGTCCTTCTGGCTGAGGGGGACCCAATGGAATCCCCTTCAAAGCCCCTAGTCAAGCAGAGAGCCTCCCCATGTAAATGGAGGTTCCCCCCCACCTGGAGCAATTCCAGCCATCTTGGGAGCCGCAGACCAGCACAGAGAATTGAGCCTGGGTCTCATTCCACATGGCAATGCAGAGCACCGGGCATCAGAGCACTAGCTTGGCCTCCCAAGAGTGAGGTGTGAATGTTCTGAGGTCTGTGCAGTAGAAGAGAAACTCCTGTGATCTGTTTACATTGGTTCTTGTCTTAGGAGTCAATATGGGGTTTTTGGACCGTCTCTGCCAAAGACTGACTCAGACTATTGGTGAGTAGGAATTCTGTCCAGAAGCATCCCCCACGATACAGATTTACCCCAGTTCCTCTCTGATTCCTATTGCCCTTACATAGAATCAGTCACATGACACCTCACCCCACCACTGCCCTTCTGAATTACAGGATGGACACCTTTCCGAACGGACAGGACAAATCTGGACTCCAGCCAGCCAGGCCCCACTGACTCTTCTGTCCCAGGTAGGAGTCAACAGCCTTTCGCTGTGACAAATCACCACATGTCTATTTCTGTCCCATGAGGAAGTTCCATCCCAGTGCACACGGGATCATTCAGTGCCTCAGTTTTCCTAGCTTCATAATGGGGCTAACAAGACTGACAATCTTCACTGGGGTCTGGAAGGTGTGGGTAATGTTTGTAAAGGGACTGGAAGAGGAAATGCCCGATCTCAGTGTTAAGTAACATGACACTGTCTGGGCAGTGATTGGTGGAAATCCCTCGCCAGGGGTTCCATCAGGTGCAGACAGTTCCCACACAGTTGTATGTCCCTGTCGCCCCCAGGGCATTCTATTAGTGACCATGATTGCGGGAAATTAACCCACTGTCTGCCTGTATCCACAGACACAGAGGAGCAGAAGGCGGCCCAAAAACAAGACCCGGCGCCACAAACCCTGGCTGCAGGAACGGGCAGCCACTGCAGCACTTTCTGTGCTGAGCCTCCTGATCCAGGTAGGCCCATGCCCAGTATTGAGTGCCAGGAATAAAGGGGGGGGGGAAAGCAGCCACAGTGACAGCCAAACCCCAGTGCTGAGAGGGCAAGAAGAGACTCCACCCAGGCTCTGTGCCCTCCTCTGCACATGCACATAAGCCACTGCCCTCTGCTACACCTTACACGCCAGCCTCCGTGCCATCCCACGCTGGGCTAAAGCCCTGCTGCCACAGGACAGCACTGGAATCATCACCGGGCAGCCTGGGTGCCAGTAAAGGGGGAACTGACCCACCAGGCAGCTCCCTCTACCAGCTCAGCTCCCCAGTGGCTCTTCATAAGAATATAAGAATGGCCATGCTGGGTCAGACCAATGGTCCATCTAGCCCGGTACCCTGTCTTCTGACAGTGGCCAATGCCAGGTGCTTCAGAGGAATGAACAGAATAGAGCAATTATCAAGGGATCCATCATCCCCTGTCATCCAGTTCCAACTTCTGGCCATCAGAGGTTTAGGGACACCCAGAGCATGGGATTGCATCCCTGACCATCTTGGCTAATAGCCATTAATGGACCTATCCTCCTTGAATTTATCTAGTTCTTTTTAAACCCAATTATACTTTTGGCCTTCACAACATCCCCTGGCAATGAGTTCCACAGGTTGATTGTGCATTGTGTGAAGAAATACTTCCCTTTGTTTGTTTTAAATCCACTGCCTATTAATTTCATTGGCTGACCCCTGGTTCATGTGTTCTGTCAAGGGGTAAATAACACTTCCCTAGTCATTTTATGATATTATCGGTCTTATTATCTATCCCTTTCCTAATGATTCCCAACATTCTGTTAGCTCTTTTGACTGCCGCTGCACATTGAGTGGATGTTTACGGAGAGCTATCCACAATGACTCCAAGATCTCGTTCTTGAGTGGTAACAGCTAATTTAGATCCCGTCATTTTGTATGTGGGATTATGTTTTCCAATGTGCATTACTTTGCACTCATCGACGCTGAATTTCATCCGCCATTTTGTTGCCCAGTCACCCAGTTTAGTGAGATCTCTTTGTAACTCTTTGCAGTCTACCTGGGACTTAACTATGGTGAGTAATTTTGTATCATCCACAGATTTTGCCACCTCACCATTTTACCCCTGAACAGCAAAGGCCCCAGTACAGATCTTTGGGGACCCCACTATTTACCTCATTGTGAAAACTGAAAATATATTCTTACCCTGTCTTTTAACCAGCTACAGTCCATGAGAGGACCTTCCCTCTAATCCCATGACTGCTTACTTTGCTTAAGAGCAACCTTAGTTTCCTTCTGTTCATTTTAGGCACCAAGCGAAAGGCCTATTTGTCACCCAGGGGACAGCTCGCCCCAATCAGCAAGGAGGAGGAAATGCCAAGGAAGACCACAGTGAGTGAGGAGAGAGCGGGAAATCCACAGCACACTGGGGAAGTGCCCATGGCACAGATGGTACAAGGTTCCCTCCATCACCAACTCAGCCTGGACTCCCACCCCCTACTGCCTTTCCCACGACACACTGACCCTCTAAGGCTCTGACCCCCTTTCCTCATCTCTTGCTCCCAGATTCACTGCCATTCTCTGGCCCTAGAGAACATGCTCTGACCCCCCCCTTGCCAGGGCAGGTGTTGCAGACAGGAGGAGAGAGGCTACTCCATTCCCAGCACCTGGCTCTGCTTTCTTTCTTCTTTGCTGGCTGGTCAGCAATGGGCTGCATTAGGGAAACAGGGAGAGAAATAATCCTGAGCTTCACCTCTCCCCAGAGTGTCCCGCGCACTCACCTCTCCCTGGGCCCGGGGCAGGGTTAGCTGTTAGCCCAGCCTATACCTGCGGAGAGCAAGGCTCCGGGAGGGAAAGTGGCTGGCCCAAGGCCAGAAAGCAGGAGTATACATCCCTGGTACACTCTGGAAGTGACCATTGTAGGAGGTGAGCAGGCAGAGACAATGGGCCAGATCCTTGGCCCCTGGTAAGGCCGAATGAAGGGACATTAAGCTCTCCCTTCCAAGCTCCCGCGTGGTTTCCTCAGCCCAGCACGGGGGCAGGGAGAAGCCCTTGGATGCTGTCTCCCCATCCCTGACCTGTCTGCGTGGGTCTCTAGACTGTCAGCCCTTCAGGACAGACATTGTCTCTGGCTGCATTGTGCTGCACCCAGTGCAACAGGGTCTGATCCTGACTGGAGCCTCTGGGCGCTGCCATAACATCAGTAGTGATAAGTAATCAGGGCAGGCCCCGCTCTTCCAAACCGGGCCCCGCCATCCCTGCCATCCTCTCAGCACACACCACCCCAGCTGGCGCCAGGTACAACTATCCTGTTGAACCAACCATAAGTGATACTAGGCTAGTGCAAACCAAGGGGTCAAATGCTCCTCCCAGAGAAGGGAGAGTCCGGCACCAGCTGGAAGCTGCTCTCCACCAGGGCTATAACTTTATTCCTTCCAAGTCTGGGTTGTGGTAACCCAGCTGCTGATGGAGACTCTACACATTGGGGCTTGTCTGCCTGACACGTCATCGCCATGTCCTGCGTCTCTTCTCTTGCACAGGGCCTTGCTTGCGTGAGGGACATGGATGAGGCTGCCCTGAGGAAGGACATTGGCACCCTCTTCCCAGCACTCCACTCCATGGTAAGAGATGCTGGGATCACTCAGGCAAAATCCCGGGGCCTGTTGGCTTAAACTGGGTAGGCTGTGGGAAGAGCTGTCCCTGCCTCATCCTGTTCCCATTGGGGGATGGATCCTGGAGAACTCTCCTTTGGTTTCTTTTCCTCCCACTCACCCCACCCCCTTTGACCGGGAACATCAGCATCCCGCACCTTGTTCCAAGGCTCCACATCTTCGGTTCCTGACCCGTCAAACTCTGCTTCTACATGAGCCACGGCCCCCGAAGCCTCGGCATCACTCATAGACTGATCCAGCTTGCTGGCCTGTTCTTTAGATGGGAATTAGAATCTGCCTCTCCACCCTCACCCCTTCACTCTGCCATCCGAGGGCTTGGCCTGAGAGACACTTGATCTAGTTTGCCTTTGCTGGTGTTGCTTTCTTCCCTTAGGTGTGTCATCTCCCCAGAGAGCACCTGGAGGAGCGGAGAGAGGCCCTGGACTCTCTGGTCCATCTGGGTAAGAAACCCATTCACCTTTCCCAGAGAAGGAGATTTCCCAGAGCCTGCAGAATTTCAGAGCCCAGGCATAGAACAATATTCCCTTCCCCTTTATGATTCAGCCACCCCATTCTGATTCACTCCTCTTCCTGCAGCTCGCTTGTTCCTGGTGGAGCTGCTTGTGTTCCTGTTCAGGAGGCTGAACAAGGACGAGGAAGAGGAGACCTGTGCCAGTCTCTTCATTCTGGACCGGATAGTCCGATCCAACAGTAAGTGACCCCACAGCGAGGCCTCGTCTTTTGATGTCTTATGGCCTCTTGTGCAATTAGCAGCGCTTAGCACTGGGCCTCATTGGGGTCATTTATACCTCTCTGCAGTAGATAATCCAAGTCCTGCAGCCCCTCAGCCGATGCTGCGGCAATGAGAGAGGACAGTCACTGCTGGAACTGCAAGCGTGGGCAGATGCAGCTGGTTACCCATGGGGGTAACCTGCCAGGAGGGTCATGTAGGGACATTGAGGTTGCTCTAAGGTTCCTGAGATCTCAGGTCCCTGCACACCCCGGTTTAACATCAGCCCTGCCGAGCCGTGTGTCTGTGTCTCTTACAGTTTCCGAAATGACGCACAATACTGAGAAGCTATTCATAGCCCTGGGGCCAATCCTGCAGAGCACAAGCATACGGGTGAGTCTGGAACCATGGCCAACGCGGCCAAAGCTAGTGAATGTCTGCCTGCCAGTGCAGAGCCTGACGGGACCCTGTGCATCAAAACACATGACCCATCAGTGCTCCATAGTGTAGGGCAGAAGGTGGGGGAGAGAATCCCTGCAGGGCTCCGGCTGCATTGTCATCTCTGGGCTGCCTAGCAGTATTTCACCAAACCCCCTGCTGAGAAAGGATCCCAGCCTGGACTGGGAGGGGACAAGGTCCCTCCACACTGTGTGCAAATCATTTCTGTTTCTGTCTGGGTCTGGCAGGTCAGAGAAGCCCTTGCTTATTTTATAAGGACAATGGGGGCGCATGGGCTCTTGGAGAAATCTGCCTCAAGACCCTTAATTGACTTCTTGGTGCGTCAGTGCACCCTGACCCTCGACAGCACGGTAAGAATCCGCAGAGACCTTAGTGACGGGAGTCCGTGAACAGGGCAGAACATGGGGTCAAGGGATAGGGAAGGGGGGCAGCTGCAGATGGGGAGGGGCAGGCGATGGGCAGCAAATAGGACTTGGGAAGCAGATGGAACTGGGGACGGCACCCTCCGTCTACTGATGGAAGATGATGACAAATAGAAGACAGTGTTTTTTCCTCCCAGCCCATTCTCTCTGATCCCTCTCCCAGCTGCCATCCGGGCTCTGTCCCTCGCGCAGGGAGGGCAGGACCCCTGGCTTCCTCCTTCTCTCGCCTCACTGTGATCATCCACCTTAGGAGACTAAGCCATGATGGATCTGGTTTTCACTAGGCAGAGGGGTGGAGCCTAGAACTGGCTCCACACAGACCCTGGGCTGCTTATGGCACAGTCACAGCCAGGGTTGCGCCTTTTCTCTTCAAGCCCCATTTTCACCCCCTGCCATGCCCACTAGAGTTACCGTGCCACGGAGGTCTCCACCGAATCTAAATCTCCCTGGTGTCTCCCTTACTTCTCACCATCAGGAGGAAGCAGACGGGAGGCGCACCATGGAGCTCGAGGTCCGCCAGCTCTGCTCCAGCACCCTGCAGTCCCTGGCTGACTCCCCCAGAATGGCCAGTGTAAGTGACCCTGCCCCTCTCCATTGGACACAGGCCTCTCTGGGTCTGAGCTTTTCGATGAGACAGGCCCCAACCAGACTTATTTATCTGAGCCTCCCCGCTCCAGAACATCATGGGGTTGGGTAAAATGGACCCCAGATCCGAGCCAGACCTGGGTCTTTGGAACAGGGAACACTCACCGGCTGAGTGCCCCTGCACGCCAGCGTTTGGTGTCACAGGGGCTCTTCCGCTCGAGTATCCCCTGTGGTCAGTCATGCTGGTTCTGCAGCTTCCATAGCTCAGTCCCTCTTCATTGGTCCTTCTGTTAACTTTTCCCTGGCTGTTACAGGGTGGGGTCTATACAGCCCATCACATTCTTGTTTTGCAAAAGCCAACCCTAGCCCAGGAGTTCCTGCCTCTCACCCACACTACCCTGGTGCCTACGGGAGAGTCCACTGAGCTGGGAGACACTACATCCAAATCTCATCTCTGCCGACTATTGCTTAGGTTTCCACACACTGCACAGACCTGATTACTGACCCAGGCGTCAGAACGCAAGCCTAAGCAGTCAAGTATTAGCCAGCCCCCTTCCCACACTGAACAAATTAACAGCGAGGTTGCGCACGGTCACTTCAGGCAGAGCTGAGACTAGAAGCCACATTTCTAATAAGGCAGACCCAAGTATTGTGCACTCAGCTACACTGTCTTTCAGATTGAGCATGCCCAATATAGGTGCTTTAGTTACTACAGGTGGGGATAGACCCCCGGGGATTCCTGATCTCCACTGTTCTATACTGTCTAGCAAAGAGTTGTGTAACCCTCTGGCACAGTGTGTGTTAAGTCCCCCTCTTGTCCACACAGCAGATAGCAATTGCGTCTGTGCTTCAAGTGGCGCAGGTCTGTGTGGGGATGTGAAGGTCAGAGCTCAAACCTCCCTGAGTGCCTGTCATGGTTTCACTTGATAATATTGGGTTTCCTAGTCTCCTCTTTATTTATCAAGCTGGTGTATTGCGTTCCTGCCGTGAGAACACAGCCTTTCCCAGTGGGACTGGAGTTAGGAAATACTGTGCTGTCAATGATGATGCTACACTCAACAAAAGGCGGGGGGTCAGTCATGTGTCACTTGATTTGGTGCTGGAGGCAGACACTGATAGGTGTGAAGGGGAGGGGGTGGGGATCGCTGCATGGTTCAGGCTGGGTAGAGAGGTCTGGCTGGCGGTGGCGAGGCCAGGGGTCCTGTCTAGTGTAGGAAAGAGAGAGCTGGTGCAGGAAGAGGATATTTCCGTACTGAGATGGCTTTTCTCTGCTCTGCAGGTTTTATGGCCTGGGCTGCTCCTTCAACTGAGCCCAGCAGCCCATGGGCCAGCCCTGCCTCTCCTCCTGCAGACCTCGGTCGAGGTGGTAAAGAGGATGCAGGAGGAAGGCAGGCTGCCCTTGGCCAGGAGGTGCGGCAAGGCGAACAGAGGTGAGTCCCAGTATTTTATCCACCCGCTCTTAGTCCTTCTGTAGCCAGAGGCGTCTGCCCCCAGGTGAGGGTGGGGATCAGCTCTTGGCTCTGGTTCCAGCTCACTGCAAGGACACAGCCAGCCGTCAAGGGCACAGGTAGAGCTCAGAGACGAATGCAAAAGATCCCTCCAGAGCCTGATGGGATGTCCCCCCTTTCTGTTCACAGGGTGTCGGTCAAGCCCCAAGTCCACTCTACCCCAGGAGCTGCTGGCTCGGCTGCTGGTGAGTAACCCCCAGCCAGGAGGTTCCTTATGCTCAGTGGGAAGAGGCCGCTCCTGGAGCTGGCATGCAGTGTGTGGTGGCTCTTCTCCCCGCAGCCCCCAGAGGAGCTGGCTCGTCACATTCCTCGCGTTCATTGCACAT
>NW_020664413.1:0-21359 GCF_002925995.2 Terrapene triunguis
TCCGCTCCCCCCATCAGCCCTTGTTTCTTAGATGTTCTCTGCCCTCATTCTGGGGATTCAGTGAAGAACTGACCCTGATTAACTCCCCAGCCTTAAACAGGATTTGCATATGATGGGAATCCTTTGTTTCCCAGTTTGATCCCCACCCCCTACTAGTGGAGAAATACTAGCAGTCCAAGATGGAGTCCAGTACCAGGTGACATGATCACATGACCCTGCAGTGTCAAAGCAGCTTCTCAGGAAGGTGGGAGATTAGCATCTTCAAAGTCCTGTTGTTCTCCCTAATGGCCCATCCAGGCTGTTTGCATTCTGCCTGGAGGGCGTTCCCCCCCCCCCCCCATGTAAACCCACTTGTAATTGTTACATAGTCAATATTCCTAACTTCAGATACAGAAATGATACAGGCCTACACATTGGATAATCACATTCAGTAAATCACAACCTTTCCAATGTTACCTCTGTAACGATGCTGGTTCTGGTGGGATACAACTGAGAGTGCCAGTTCAGGACAAATCGCTCAGAGCAGGGCAGTTACAGCCCCAGGTTGGGGTCCTTTGCACCAAACCAGCCACCCAGAGAGGACTTCGGTCTCACCCCACTGGCGAACCACACGTCACACAAGCAATTCCCTTAGACACTCCAGTTACCCAGTATCACCACCAGTGCCACTCGTTATGGGGACAAATGGTTATGAAAACCAATACCCCAGTAAAAGAAAAAAGGTTCTCCCAATCCCAGAGGACCAATCCCAGACCCAGGTCAATATACAAATCAGATCTTACCCACAAATCACGCTGTTGCCAATCCTTTAGCATCTAAAGGTTTATTCATAAAAGGAAAAAGATAGAGATGAGAGCTAGAATTGGTTAAATGGAACCAATTCCATACAGTAATGGCAAAGTTCTTGGTTCAGGCTTGTAGCAGTGATGGAATAAACTGCAGGTTCAAATCAAGTCTCTGAAACATCCCCAGCTGGGATGGGTCGTTCAGTCCTTTGTTCAGAGCTTCAGTTTGTAGCAGAGTCTCTCCAGAGGCAAGAAGCAGAATTGAAGACCAGATGGAGATGAGGCATCAGCCTTTTATAGTCTCTTGCTATGTGGTCTTTGCTTTTTGTCCCAAGGACAAGCTACCCAGCACATGGCATAGAAAAACCTCTGAGCTGTGTCCATAGGCCTGTCCCTGCCTTGCTGAGTCACAGGGTGTATTTGCCTTCTCTCAATGGGTCAGTTGTGTAGCTGATGGTCCTTAATGGGCCATCAAGCAGGCTAGGCAGAGCTGACACCAACTTGTCTGGGGTGTCTCCCAGAAGCACAGCACAAATTTGAAATACAGACAGTCTAGAGCCAATACTTATAACTTTAAATCCAAAAATGATCCATGCACCCAGATAGCATCATCATAACCAGCAAACCAGAACCTTGTCTTAAACGCCTTATTAGACCCCCTTTATACAAGATTTGGTGCCACTACAGGACCTTGGTTGCAACAATGATCTATACGATCCTAGTTCATATTAATAACGTCACAACCTCACATGGCCCATCTTGCATAAAACCTCTTAGTTATGCTATATTCACATCAGAACAATATCTCGATGAAGAATATGGGGCATAGTGTCACACCTGCAGCCTGTGTTTCTGGGGGCCCCAGGGCTGGGTATCTGGCCCCTGCTCTTCTGCTTCTCGGGGCTGGTGAGGAAGAAGGGGGAGCCGTGTCACTCTCCAGGGCTGTCGTGTCTCTAAGGTTCTCACCGCTGCATGCCGCTCCCCGGATGGCCCTGTTCCCGTCAGAGCCCAGCCAGTTGGGCAGCGCCCTGCAGATGGCTCCGCGCCCACTGCCAGCCAGTGCCAAGAAGTCCCCGCGCCTGGAACCGCAGCCCCCGCTGCCCCCCGCCCTGCTGCAGCGATACCTGGAGCTTCTGCTGCTGGGCCCCCCGCCTGAGCTGGGCTATGAGGAAGGCCTGATGCACCCCTATTCGTACCACAAGGTGAGTGGGGGGCAGGCCACCTTCCTCCGGCCCTGACACGGGGCCTTGGGTGGGTGGGGCAGAGCGGGACGGGCAGATGAGACAGACACCCTGGCCAGGCCCAGCCCCGGCGGAGACACCAATAACAGCTCCGCAGAGTTGCTGGCTGCACTCGTCTCTGGCTGGCTCCCTGGTGGGGGGGCCCCCCAGGAACTGGGGTGTTCTGGCTGATCATCCCAGCCTGCCTCCCTATGTTCCTGATGGACGCAGATTCTGTGTCACCAGCTTGTCTATAAACTGCTGTGCAATGCGGCTGTTAACCAGCAGCCACCCCCGCCCCAGAGGTGGTTGCATCTCCGCACCGGGTGAGGGGTCCTTCTTCTCTAGGGTTTTGGGGAGGAGGTGTTAGCACTGCAGCCCATGGTAAACTGCTCTCCGGGTGGCTGTTCCTGGCACTGAGGGTGCGATGGTTCTCTGCTTTGGTTACAGTTTGGCTACCAGGATGGTGCGCGGCAGCTGAGCCCTGTCCGGGGCAATTCGGCCAGGCAGAGCCCTGAGCCCCCCGCTCTCCTTGGCAGGGCCCCTGCCCAGGCCTCCCAAGCCCTCTTTGGGGCCAGCCCCATCCCTTCCTATGGGGGGCAGCCAGGGCTGGACGGGGGGCATCTCTTCCAGGACCTGGGCATGCTCTACCTGCCGAGAGAGAAGGCGAGCCGGTTGGCCCCTGCCAGCACGAAGGCCCAGCACGGCCAGGGGCTCCCCCCGGACTATGCCGAGCCCGACGAAGAGAACAGACAGCAGCAGCCAGCCCTGGGTCCCCAGGTGCAGTCAGGTAACCCCTGCCTTCCAGCCAGTCGCCCGCAGACTCCTAGGACACCTGGACCGGCCCAGCCAGGGGTTTGTCCAGCCTGCTCGGACGACGGGGATTCCCCAGCCCCCCTTGGGAGCCTGCTCCGGAGCATGACTCCCCTGAGCGTTGGAAAGGTTTTCCCGGTCGCTGACCTCAGTCCCCCGGCTGCAGGCTAAGCCCATTGGTGCTTGTCCTGCCTTCGCTGGACACAGAGAACTATTGATCTCCGGCCTTTCCGTAACAGCCCTTAGCATATTGGGAGCCTGTTCTCGGGCCCCCTCAGTTGCCTTTTCTCCAGACTAAACATGCCCTGGCTTTTTCACCTTTCCTCAGAGGTCGGGTTTTCTAATCCTTTGATCAGGTCTGTTGCTCTCCTCTGGACTCTCTCCAATTTATCCGCATCTTTCCTAAAGTGCAGGGCCCAGACCTGGACACAGGGCTCCAGCCGAGGCATCGCCGGTGCTGAGCAGAGCAGGACAGTGACCTCCCGTGTCTTACACACGACGCTCCTGTTCATCCCCTCAGAAGGAGATGCGCCTTTTTCTCAACTGCAGCACATTGACTCATATTCAATATTCAACCCCCAGGTCCTTTTCAGCAGCACTGTTACCGAGACAGTTAGTCCCCAGTTTGTATTTGAGTTTTCCTCCCTACGTGTGGTACTTTGCACTTGTCTCTATTGAATTCGTCTTGTTGATTTCAGGCCAGTTCTCAATTGTCAAGGTCGCTTTGGATTCTGATCCTGCCTCCAAAGTGCTTGTGACCTCTCCCAGTTTGGGGTCGTCTGCACATTTCATAAGCATCCTCTCCACTCCATTATCCACGTCATGGATGAAAATATTAAATACCGGACCCAGGACTGACCCCTGCAGAACCCCACTAGATACACACTCCCAGTTTGACAATGAACCCTGGATAACTACTCTTAGGGTGCGGCCTTTCAGCCAGTTTTGCATCCACCGGATAGGAATTTCATCTAGACCCCATGGCCTTAGTTTGTTTAGGAGAATGTCACGTGGGACTGTGCCAAAAGCCTTACTGACATCCAGATACATCACGTCCACTGCTCCCCCCAGCCACCGGGCCAGTGACCCTGCCAAAGGAGGAAGTGAGGTTGGTTTGGCATGATTTGTTCCTGACAAACCCATGCTGGCTGCTCCTTCTAAACCGGTTAGCCTCCAGGTGCCCACAAACTGAATAATATTTTGTTCCAGTATCTTTCCAGGTATCAAAGGTATCAAATTCCCTGGGTCCTCCTTGTTCCCCTTTTTACAGTTAGGGGCTGTGTCTGCCCTTCCCCAGTCCTCTGGGCCCTCACCCATCCTCCAGGAGTTCCTGAAGATAATTGCTAAGGGTTCAGAGATTGCTTCAGTTACTCCCTTATGTACCCTGGGATGAGTTTCATCAGGCCCTGCCAATCTGAATACATGTAACTCCTCTAAATAGACTTTAACGTATTCGTCCCCTATTTCAGCTTGTTCCCTCCCCCTTGTTGTTAATGGTAAGTGTGTTGAGTGTCTGGTCATCGTGAACCTTTCTAGTGAAGACTGAAGCAAAATAGGCCTGAAACACCTCAGCCTTCTTGATGTCATCAGGTATTCGCCCCCCCTTCCCCACTAAGGAGAGGTCCTGCACTTTCCTCGGTCTTTCTCTTGCTCCTAATTTATTTAAAGAACCTCTTCTTGTTGCCTTTTCTCTCCCTTGCTAGCTGGAACTCGTTTTGTGCCTCGGCCTTTCTGATCTTGCTCCTACGAGCCTGTGCTATTCCGTTGTACCCCCCCTTAGCAATTAGTCCGTCTCCACTTTTGGTAATTTCCTTTTTGAGTTTCGGGTCATTAAAGCGCTCCTGCTGGAGCCACGTTGGCCTCTTACAGTTCTTCCCATCTTCCCTTTGCATTGGGCTCGTCTGCAGGTGTAACGTGACTATTGTCTCCTGGGAAAACTGCCAGCTTTCCTCAACTCCTTTAGCCCTTAGATTCCCTTCCCATGGACCTGACCTCCCATTTTCTGAGTTAGTTCACGTCTGGTTTCTGGAATCCATTGTCCTTAGTCTGCGGCTCTCGCTCCTTTCCTCAGAATCCTGCAATCCATCCTTCCATGATCACTGTCGCCCAAACTGCCTCCACCTTTGGATTCGCTACCACCTCCTCCCTGTTGGCCAGAATCTAGTCTACAATGGCCGTCCCCCTGGTTACATCCTCCACTTTCTGGAACAAAAAGTCCCCAGTACGTTCCAAGGGCTTATCGGAAATGTTGGTGTTCCGGATCCCCACGATCGGTGCTCCGCCCCCAGCTTTGGAACAGTCTCTTGAAGGAACCTGGCAGTGGGCCAGGCCCCAAAAGGGTCTCACTCTTCCTCCAGGGGAAGCCACACGGCCTCCCCACCACCTGAACCTCTGGGGCTGCAGCCCCCCTGCTTCGCGGTGTGAGACAGACCCAGGTAGAGACTTGCCCACTCCCCAGATCAATGCCCCTCACCCAGCATTTGCAGTGACAGCGCTGTCGAAACAGGCGGGGTTTCATTCACTGGCACACAGCACAGGACGTCCTGCAGTTGGGTGAGGGAAAGGCCGGTCAAAGCATCGTCCCCGTCCATTCTGGTCAGCCCAGAGCCCGGCCCAGCTGTTGTGAGCCCCAGGTTCAGGCTCGCTCTGGCTCTGCCTGACCTGGGTTAGTTGATCCTCCAGCAGTCAGGTCTTCTCACCCCTTCCCTGTCCTCTGTTCCCAAGCTGGGGGATAGCGCTCAGCCTCCCTGCGAGGAGGGGGGACCATCCATCACGCTGTCCTGCAGCCAGCGGGTGTGGGGACCAGCCTTGGGGCAGGGTACAGACTGCACACTGCCTGTGAGTTCTGGCCTGAGATTTCGCCACCCAGTTAAGTGTGACCTCCTCAGGTACGCTCACAGCCCAAACAGGGCCTGGGGTCCAGTCTGTGTGGGTACCCCCGTCTGTCTGGCTCACCTTTGTGCCCGTGGGTCCCTTACACCGCGGATCACAGCCCTAGTCAGGCCACGCCCAGTCCCAAAGCACCAGTCACTTATTAAGGTGCAGCTGACCTGGGGGGTCTCACCATAGTCAACGCTTGTAGCCAAACCTCTAATACACGAGCTACCGATCTCTTAAACAGGCAAAGGAAACGTGTTGTTTACAAGGTTAAAGCAGGTGACCATAGCTACACCGATGGTTACAATCTTAAGTTTCCAAAGGTAATAGAAACTGCTGTCATAAGCAAGCTCTGTATGACCTTCAGGGCTAACCCCAGCTAAGCCGCCGGGGGTCACTTGCCGATGCCTAGAAACCTTGTGCCCCAGAGTCCAAGCAGCACCGAGATCCGGCTCCTCCGGGGGAGGGAATTTTATTCCCTTCCTCCCATGTGCTCTGAGCTGCAAACTCAACTGAGGGGAGGAATCCACTTGCACGACTCGTCTCCAGTGGGAGGGAAGAGCAGAGCAACGGCCTTTTGTCCTTTCACATCCCGCAATAGTTCATCAGGCGTCGATGGGCCAGGCCCAAACACCTGCTGTCGGAGACCGGCCCTTCGCACGAGTGACTGTCTCCTGGCTGGTGATTTACACACTCACAGGCTCACAACACAAATGCTTAAATACCCCCGTACAGCATGGGATGCACTTGCGATAAGTGAGATGGATGCTGGCAGCCGCTCGCAGGCAATCAATAAACACTAAGCAGTACACACGTCCTTGGGCTTCTAATGCCTGTTTTACCAGCACTAATGCACAGGGCAGCCAGGCGGGTTCCAGCCAGGGGGCCTTGCCGTGAGCTGGTACCAATTCTGCCAGCATCACGCCGTCTCCCCTGGGTTGTTGTGGCGAGAGGGCGAATCCAGTCACCAGGCCATTGCCATTGATATGGGGTCAGCCTTGGACAGTCCTTTTCCGGTGGCCCATCCCGGCTCAGACAGCTGGGCGACATTCACTCCTTGCATCTGAAGAAGTGAGATGCTTATGCTCCCAATACTTCTGTTAGTCTTAAAGGTGCCACAGGACCCTCTGTTGCTATTCACTCCTCTATCTCTGCACAAACAGTCCTGCCCCCACCCCCCGCTAGCCATGTGAAATATAGGGAAAACTGAGGCACGCATCGGGCTCATAAAATATTCCCTTTTGTCACAGTGGGGTTTTGCCGTGTGACTTTTCCAGCAGATGTCTGGGTAGTTTACGTTCCCTATCACTGCCAGTCGGTCACAGATTCCGTGAGTTTCCGGGGCCTCTGTGACTTCCGCAGCTGCCGGTGCGGCTCACCCCAGGGCCACCCCGGAGGCCGTCGGAGCAGCAGTGCCTGGGGGCCTCGGGGTGGCAGGGACAGTCAGCTCCTCCCCCCCCCCCAAACAGGGGCCAGCTGTCAGCCCTTGGGGCCACCCAGAGCAACGGCACCGTGGGGCCCCAGGAGCTGCCAAGTTTTAGTCACGAGTATTTATAGTAAAAGTCAGGGACAAGTCACGGGCATGAATGTTTTGCTTATTGCATGAGACCTGTCCCTGACTTTTACTAAAAATACCCGTGACTAAATCTTCGCCTTAGTCATGCAGCTCCCTCTCCCCTTCCTCCTCCTCTGGGCCCCAGGGTGGGGGCTCTGCCCTGCCCCGCCCCAGCAGGTGGCTCCTGTCCCTTCACCCCCTGGATCCTGACCTCGCTGGGCCCAGCAGACACTTGGCTGAGAGCCCTCTCACCTAGCAGACATTCCCTGCGTCTCCATTGCGTCCGGCCCCCGAGGATGGGGTGGCCCCTGCCACCCGTTGGGTGCCTGGCGCTGGGCTGCCCGTTGCTCCGTGGGCAGGATCCCAAAGCGAGCGCTGTCTCCCTCTTGCAGATGCAGCCCTGCAGAGACTTGTGGCGGTGCTGGCCGACTACGGGGTGGGGCTGCAGGACCTGAGTCCCCAGCAGCTCGGCAGCCTCTCCGCCCTGCTGCAGCTGCTCCAGCGCCCCGGTGAGTGGGGCTGACTTGGCAGGGGAGGATGGGCAGGGCGCGGGGCAGAGAGATGCCAGCACTGCACCTTCTACTCTGGGATGCGCTGCCTGTCCCCCCTGGAGGGGGGAGGACGTTGCCCCCTCCTGGAATCTGCCTGATTCCTCCCCCCGCGCCCCGGCTGCTTTCTTTGTGCCTGGAGCAGTGCATGAGCCTTGAAGTGTCCTTTTCTCTCCCGGCAGGTGGGTTTGGCCAGGAGACTCCGGAGGCCAAGCGGGTAAGTCCAGCCATTTCCCGCCGCACAGGGCAGCATCCCAGCCCCGGTCCCAGGGCCGTGCTGAGCCTGGAGAGGCCGGTTGCTGGGGGGTCCACAGCCCCCTGTGGTCGGGAAGGGGTCACCGGGTCAGACCTCCGAAGGCCAGCGGAGACCGTTGGGGTCCCCTAGCCTGAGCCCTGCCCTGAGTCCGGGCCTTTCTGAGCTAGAGCAGGTGACTTAGAAAAACCTCCATCCTGGATTCAGAAACCGCTAGTGGTGGGGAATCCACCCCGGCCCTTGGTGAGTGGTTCCAGCGATTAATCACCCTCCTTGTCAAAACCGATCTTATTGCCAGTCCGCGTGCGTCTAGCTTCGTCCTCCAGCCGCTGGGCCATGTTAGACCTTCCGCTGCTAGACAGACAAGCCCATTAGCAAATATTTCTTCCCCACATAGGTGCTTAGACTGGGATCACGTCACCCCTGAACTTTCTCTTTAAGCTACATAGATTCTGCTCCTTGAATCTGTCGCTCTAAGGCAGGTTTTCCAATCCTTTAATCCTTCTCGGGGCTCTTCTCTGGGCCTCTCCAATTTATCAACATCCTCCTTGAACTGTGGGCACCAGAACTGGACACCGGATTCCAGCAGCGTCACACCAGTGCCAAGGACAGAGGTAAAATAACCTCCCTGCTCCTCCTCGGGATGCCCCCGGTGATGCATCCCGGGATCACATCAGCCCTTTTGGCTACACTGGGAGTTCATCTGAGTATCCGCCATGACCCCAAGTCCTTTTCAGAGTCCCTGCCCCCCAGGATCGAATCCCCCATCCTGTAAGTACAGCCAATGTTATTTTCCTAGAAGTCTGACTTCACCTTTGGCCTTACTAAAATGTGTCTTGTCTTGAGCCCAGCTTACCAAGTGATCAGATTGTTCTGTATCAGTGCCCTGTCCTCTTCGTTATTTCCCACTCCCCCAATTTCTGTGTCTGCTGCAAACTTTATCAGAGATGATTTTGTTTTCTTTCATGTCATTGATAACTGTCACGGACTCACAGATCGTGCCCACTCTTGGCCCCGTGCGGTCCGTGGGGGGTGCCCCTTTTAGTGAGACAGCCCTTCTCGGGGGTCCACTCTCTCTCGGGGTCCGGCCCCTCCACCTCCTGGATCCGCACCTCTCTGAGCCTTAGCGCGTCTGTCTCTGCCGTGGGCCCCCTCAGGGAGTCCACTCGCTCTGGGCCCCCGGGGCCTCCACCCCCGAAGGGGTTGATGCAACCCTGTTCTCTAGACCGGAGTGACTCTCAGCCAGCATGAAACAGAAGGGTTTATTGAGAGTTGAACATAGCACAGGAAACTCTCAGGGCCTCAGGCCTGGCCTCCCTCAGCCCAGCACATCCCAGTCTCCCTGCATCCCGGTGGGCTCTGCCTGCTTCCCCTCTCCAGCCCCGGAGCCCCCCTGCTCCCAGCTGGGCATCTCCGATCACCGGCCCCAGGCCCCGCCTCTGTCCATTGTCTTCCCTCCAGGTAAACAGGGTCGTAAACCGGGGCCTCCGCTCCTGCTTCTCCCTCTGGCTGGAACCGGCTGGTCAGGTCTCTGGGTCCTCACTCTGCAGCCCATTGTCCTCCCACTGGCCAGAACTGGCTGCGTCTCCTCAGCTGGGCCTCTGGGTCACCAGGTCACCGGTCGCTGGGGTATCCATCCTCCCGGCCACCGGCTGGGTCCCCACGTCCTCTCTCCGGTCCTCTGCAAAACACACTCCCTCTCCCCTCACCTCGTTAAACCAGTAACACCCAGGGAAACTGAGTCCCACCCCCTCTGCATGCAAACCATTGAAACCCCACAGAAAACGGGAAAACCCCCAGAAAACAAGAAAACCCCCCACTTCGTCACAATAACAACATTAAATAGCGCAGGGCCAAGAACTGATCCTTGCAGGACCCCTCTGGAAACCCACCTGTTTAGTGATGATTCCACATTTACAGTTATCTTTTGAGACCTATTAGCTAGTTATTAATCCATTTAATGTGTGGCCATCTTACCTTTATAGCCTTCTAGTTTCTTAATCAAAATGTCATGCGGCACCAAGTCAGAAGTCTACGTATATTACAACCACGCTGTTACCTTTACCAACCAAACTTGTAATCCCATCCAAAAAAATATCAAGTTCATTTGACAGGATCTATTTCCCATAAACCTCTGCTGATTTGCATTAATTACATTCTATTACCCTCCTTCAATTCTTTATTAATCAAATCCCATTATCAGCTGTTCCTCCATTATTTTTCCTGGGATTAATGTTGGACTGACAGGCCTATAATTACCTGGGTCATCCCACTGACCCTTTTACAATAATGGCACAACGTTCGCTTTCTGCCAGTCTGCTGGAACTTCGCTGGTGTTCCAAGAGTTATGGAAAATCAACATTAATGGCTCAGCGAGCTCCTCAGCCAGCTCTTTTAAAACTCTTGGAAGCAAATTGTCCAACGCTGCTGAGTTTAAAAATGTCTGACTTCACTAGCTGCCGTTTAACATCCTCCTGAGTTAGTGTTGGAATGGAAAGTGTTTCATCATCACCATGTGATGACTACATCATTTTTTCCCTCCCCTAAATACAGAACAAAAATTTATAGCACTTCTGCCTTTTCTGCATTATTATTTACGATTCTACCACTTCCGTTTAGTAATAGACCAATATAATTGTTAGGATTCCTTTGTTTCTAGTACACCTCTACCTCGATATAATGTGACCCAATATAACACGAATTCGGATAGAACGCGGTAAAGCAGTGCTCCGGGGGGCGGGGCTGTGCACTCCGGTGGATCAAAGCAAGTTCAA
Organism: Terrapene triunguis; assembly: GCF_002925995.2. Classification (NCBI taxonomy): domain Eukaryota; kingdom Metazoa; phylum Chordata; order Testudines; family Emydidae; genus Terrapene; species Terrapene triunguis. Next base: position 10,826 of record NW_020664413.1, read on the forward strand.
TATAACGCGGTTTCACCTATAACACGGTAAGATTTTTTGGCTCCCGAGGACAGTGTTATATCGAGGTAGAGGTGTATACTTAAACTCTTTATTGTCCTTAACTCTGCTGGCCGTACATTATTCCTGGTGTCCTTTTGCTTCCCTTATTCGTTTTCTACAATGTATCGCTTCTGATTTATAGTTCATTACTGTCAACTTCTCTTTGCTTCCCTGTTTTATATTTTTTATAGCTGCTTTCACTTCCACTGCACGCCAAGTTGTTTTTTAACCAGTGCAGCCTTCTTTCTTGAATTGTAGATTTTTGAGCACCTAGTAAAACATTCTTAAACAATTCATAATTATCATTCACACTTTTCTGTTTGAACTCTTTCTCCCAGCTGATTTGGCTCATAATTGTTTTGAGCTTTATGAAATGGTCCCTTTTTAACCACTGGATATCTATGTAATACTGGTTCAGATTTTATTCTGTTTGCACATAACAAATGTGATCAAGTCATAACTTGCACCTAAGCTACAACTAATTTTTCGATCTTTGACCGTTTCCTCTTTGTCCCTCAAGATGAGGTCTAATGCAGAATTCCCCCACGTTGGATTCAGCACTGGCTTGAGTTAGGAAATTCTATCATTTTTAGATGTTCCGAGGATGTTTTAGTCCTGGCAGCACGAGACAACCAGTGTGTGTCCTTCAAACTGAAGTCCCCCCTTGAGCATATGGCTCTTTTCCCTACCCATCCTATCTGGGTGCCTGACGAGTCAGTCATCCTGTTCCCTAGTGGGTTTTGGGGCTCTGCAGCAGACACCAACCAACACCCCATCTTGTGCTTTCTCTGTTAGGATATTGAGCCATAAGCATTTGATATCGGAAAGAGGTCATGCTATTTTTGACAGTGCCACTCCCCCTCCCCTTTGGGCCACTTGATCCTTCCTCAGTCGGTCATAACCATTGATTTTTGCCGTGCCAGTCACCCAAATCTTCCTACCAGTCAAACCAGCTGGATCAAATTTATGCTCATAAATGAGCAATTCCGGTTCCTCTGGTTTGTTCGCCAGGCTCCTACCCTTGGTGTCCAGGCAGTTAAAGAATTTCTGCTCTTCATGTCCTCTGGTGTCTTGATGAGGACGTTCTCAGCATCACGACTGTGTTCTCATTTCGTCCCCTTGTTAGTTTAACCCCTTCTTGACTACTCTAGCCAGCCTGTCCCCAAGGAGATTGGTCGTCTTTCTGCGGAGGTGGAGGCCAGCCAAACTCTGCAGCCCCCTCTCCTAGCACCTAGCCAGCAGTTCACCCCCAGAATCTTCTCTTCTGTCCTGCTTTGCTCGTAGGACAGGCAGGATCTCCGAGAAGGTTGCTTGGATGTTCTTCGGGGAACTGGAAGGGCCTGTGTAATCTGTGTGAGACCCCACTGAGCTCTGTCATCAGTACGGTTCGTCCCCGTCAACTGCAGAAACCTGTCAGATCTCAGCGACCTCTCGTGGCCTGGCTCCGGGAAGGCAGCACGCCGTCCTGTTGTCCTCCTGCCCCTTGCAGATCTTCCTAGGATAGAATCCCTGACCCGGATTGTCCATCTTCCCTGGACGGCTGTAGCTTTTTGTGGGCAAGCTTAATTTTCTTCCCAGTTGGGGCAAGCAGCCTTCCACAGGTGTGTCCCGTACAGCCCTCCGTTCCCTTCAACCAGCTGGCTCTTCAGAGGGGTCTACTACACAGTCCAGTGTCCCAGGGGCTGGGCCTCTGGGCCCTAGGGTGCAAACAGAATGGGTTTGCGGAGAGCAAGCTAGCCCGAGTGTGCTTTCTCCATCTGCAAATATTTATTGGCAGCCCATGTGGAGAAGTCCCGCGGGGCAGCGGAAGGGGGAGCGGCAGGCGGAGATTGAGGGGTGACAGCAGAACTCCAGGGAGAGTCTTGCACAGTGCCTCCTGAAACCTGTCCCCAGCCGGAGCTGTGTGTCTCCTCGGAGAGGTCTTGCCAAGGCCACGAGGAGACTGATTCTGGCCAAGGGCTGGTCACAGGAGCTGAGGCCCCATTCTCCCGCCTTAAGGGCTGGCTCATTTCCCCAGGTGGGGCAGACTCTGCCATGAGCCAGGCCCGGCTGCCCCGTGGGTAACGTGCCGCCCTCTGCCCCAGGTGACGGAAGGGGAAATGCAGCACGGGGAGGAGCCGGAGCCGCCCCCCTCCACGGTGCCTCCCGCTGAGAATCCAGCCAGTGCCGCCTCCCGGACGGAGGGGCCGAGGTGGGAGGAGGCGGCTGGCCCGGCACGGGGCAGTGCCAGGCCTACGTCGGCATCCCAGGCTGAACCGCAGACCCCGGGGCAGGCTGCGCCCAGGGACCCCGCCGCAGGGGACGTGCTCCATCTCCCAGTGCAGAAGAAGAGCTACACGGAGCCCAGGGGCCATGGCGGGAAGGGGGAGCAGCCGGAGCCCCGGCCCGCCGAGGAGTACGGCTACATCGTCACTGACCAGAAGTGAGGGCTGCGGATGGGGGCCGGGCTGGGCTGGGGGGTGAAAGGGCCAGAGTATGCGGCTTCCTGGCTTGTATGGCTGCTGTGCCTGTGGCCATGGTGGGGAGGGGGCCACCAGCTTTCCCTGCTCTGGCCCCCGCCCTGGTGGCCGGTCTGCGGCTGATTCTCTGGGGTGTCCGCGGGGGGGACCTTGTTCCTCAGGCCAGGATGGCACCTGGTTCTGACTGGCGGGAGCAGCCCAAGGGCCGTGCGACGCGCGTGCGAGCAGCCCAAGGGCCGTGTGACGCGCGTGCGAGCAGCCCAAGGGCACGATGGCCACTCATGCAAGTTGGGTAAATGCTCCTAACTCTCCCCCTCCCACCCTGACCCGGCTCCACGCTTCCTCCTCCCAGCTCCTCTGCATGGCGGGGGCCTGGCAGGGCTGGGACCCACCCTGTCGCTGGCTTGCTCAGGCGCCCAGCCGGCCTGACCCTCAGGGCCCTTGACCCGCCTCGGGTGCTGGGGGAGGTTGTGAGGCCGGAGTCTCCCTGAGCTGCGCCTGTCTCTGCTCCCCTCCAGGCCGCTGGGCCTCGCTGTCGGCGTCCGGCTGCTGGAGATCCTGGCTGAGCACGTCCACCTGTCCACGGCCACCTTCATCAACATCAGGTGGGGCCGCGGGGGGCTCACGGGCGGCCCCAGAGAGGGCAGCAGCGGAGTGTCCAGTGGGGGGCAGAGCAATGCATCCTGGGAGGGGTGTAGCATCGCTGGAGGGGGTGGGCTGGCTTGGGGTGAGTGCAGTGGGGGGGGACGTAGGGCCAAGGGGTTGAGGTCTCACCCCAGTTCATCCGCAGTCGCTGCCCTCTCTTTGCGGCACGTCAGCAGCTGCCCTAGCCCCCAATCTCCCTGGCTCGGTTAGGCCGGGGCACAGGGATCCGGGGTGGGGTCTGGGCAGGGGGCACGGCCCCCTTGGCTGGGGTCTGGCCCCTCCCTGTCTTGTAATGCCCAGGCCTCTCTGCTCCCTGCAGTGTCGTGGGCCCAGCTCTCACCTTCCGGATCCGGCAGAACCATCAGAACCTGTCGCTGGCGGATGTGACCAATCAGGCCGGTGAGTGGGGTGCGGCTGGGGGCTCTGGATCCTGCGAGGGAGACGCCCGGGAGCCGGCTAGGCCTGCACCACCCAGGCGAGGGGAGGCTGTGTGGGGCCCAGGCCAGGGCCCCAGTGCATGGAGTGGGGGCTCAGGTGGGCAGGGCTGGCCCTGAGGCAAGTGATTCATTGATCCTCTCTGCCCCCCCTTCACACGCATCCACAGCCCCTCCCAGCTCTGAGTGCCTGCTGTGATCTGCGCCCCACGCTGTAGGGCAAGCAGTGGGGGGAGGGCCCGCGTCCAGATAGGAGCTGGGAAGCAGGGTGATGCCCCCATGGTCCGGGGCAGGCCCTCGGCGATTCACCCCACTTGTGCTTGCCGGGGCCGCGTGCTCCCCGCCCTGACCTCTCCCCTCTCTGCAGCGATGGTGAAGTCGGAGCTGGAGGCCGAGCTGGGGCTCAAGATTGTGCAGATGGGCGTGGGGCAGGTAAGGCAGCGACCCTGCCGGAAACGCCCCGACGGGCTCCCCCCCGTCCTGGGTCGGGCTCCCCACTGTGCCCCTGCAGCTGAGTGACTGGGGACATGGCCATGTCCCCGTGCCGGCGTCCTGGGAGTTGGGATCTGGGGGGGAGATAAGGTTATATCTTGGTGCTGGGGTGCGGCAGGGGCTGGGGCCGTCTCCTGGGGCTGCCTGCGCTGGGACCTCGGCTCCTCCGCTGCAGGGTTGTTCAGTCAGACCCCCTCCCTCTCCAGCTGTGGGGCTGGTTGAGCACTAGGGGCAGGCCCGCTGCAGACTCCTAGCGGGTGAGCTGGTTACAGTGACCAGATAGCAAGGGTGGAAAAATCGGGGTGGGATGTAATAGGCGCCTATATAAGACAAAGCCCCAAATATCAGGACTGACCCTATAAAATCGGGACATCTGGTCACCCTAGAGCTGGTGCAGTGCCCAGGAAGGTCTGGCTTGAGGACGAAAATGCAGTCCGTATGGAAACGGGAAGTGGGCGGCTTGGCCCTGCCCCAGGCTCAGCCTGCCAGCGGGGTGGGGTGAGGGGCAGGGGAGAGTCCTGCCCTACGGCCTCCGTTCCCGTACAGGAGGGGCTGCGCTCGTGCTACGCACTCGGCCGGCGCTGCGTTATCGCTGGAGCCCGCCTGGCTCCGTCACCCCAGCTGCTGGTCCCGGGTCTCCCTCTAGGCACGAGGGGTCTGGCCTGTTGCTCTTCTGCCTTCAGCGGTGGCAGGTTCTCCCGGGGCTAGTGCCTGCAGCGTGTCCCACCCCTCTCCCTGGGGTGCCCGGGGGCAACCTGCCTGGCTGTCCCTGCTCTGCGCTCGCTGCAGTATTTAGGGCTGATGCCCGGGTTCTCACAGGCCTGTTCTCTCCCAATCCCACCCAGCGTTTGTCACACCGACCCCAGCCCCACCACGCCAGGCCTTCCCGCGCCGATGGTGTGTCCCTGCTGCGCCTTGTCCGTCTGTCAGCGCCCCAGCTACAGGGCCCCTTCGCTCAGGCTGGAGACGCACAGGCTTTCTGCTCTAGCTCCCAGGGGCGGCTGAGATGGCAGCTGTCACGTTTGCCTAGTGAACTGAATTCGTCTGCCCCGTCCCTCCACCTCCCCCGAGAGCAGGACTAAGGCCTCGGCACCATGGGCCCAGGCCAGGCCCCAGCTCCAGGAGCTGTGCAATGAGGGGAGAAGCCCTGTGATCATTCCCTCGTCGCTGGGCAGGAAACTCAAAACCACGACCTGAGTGTGACTGACACAGCGCCGCTGCCTGAGGCTGCAGAGAGCCTGAGCCCGTCGCTGGGGAAGGGGGGGGGGAGCTGCCCTGACTGTGAGCGCCACTGCCTGAGGCTGAGCCAATTGGAGCTGCGCGGGCGGTGACTGTGGGCAAGGGCAGTGTGTGGAGCCCTCGTGGCCGCCCCTACACCTAGCGGCCGCAGGGACGTGAAACCGCACCATGCTCCGTATTGATTGGGGTGAAAACCCCACAGGATGGGGGCTGGCCTCAGCAGAGCCTTGAGGAGTGGAGCAGGACTCAGGGCAGAGTGTGCTGTGACTGGCACAGCCAGCCAGGCTCTGCCTCTCTGGGCAGCCGGGGGATTTCCTGGCCTTGGCTCCACTGTGGCAGCATGGACTGCGGGGTACGCTTGCCTCTGCCCTGGGAAACTCCCCTGGAGGGGTGGGCCGGGTGCATGTCCCAACTGGGTGGGGGAGAAGCGGTTTCTGGGGGGATGCCGATCTCCGCGCAGAGATGTCTCCTGCAGAGGAATGGCTGCCGTCACAGTCCCCTCCGCACCGGGCACCGCGTGGGCTGAGGGTTCAAAGGAGGGGCCTGGGGGATTTGCTGCCCGGGCACAGGGGTGGTGGGGGTGGAGATTTGGAGCAAGGGCCAGAATGTCCTGAAATGAGGCATGGGGGGGGGGGGCTGCCCCGGCAAAGGGGGTGGCCTGGGCAGACTGGCACTTGGGCGCCCATCGATGAGACACACCTACCCCGTGCTGCACAGATCAGTGACATTCAAATGACGCTTCCCTGCCATGGCCGGCTGCCCCATGCTGCCAGGTGTCACCGAGGCAGAGCCCCTGCTCTGTCGGGGTTCCCTCCCCCTGGGTGTGGGGTGTGAGCCCCAGGCTCCATTCCTGCCCCATGGGGCGATGCTGCTCTCTTGCCAGGCCCGATTCTACCTGTGGCTTTGGACAGTCTGCTCGTCCCTGGGACTGGGTGGACTTGCCCCATTCCTGTGGTGTCCAGCCCCGGCCCCTCCTGTCCTGCTGGCTGTGCAGTCAGGCCTGTCCCCCATTCCCAACCCCTGTGGGTGGTACGAGTTTGCCCCTGGCCCAGCCTAGCTGTGCCCGGGTCACTGGGGCCAGGCAGGGCTGGGCAGGGATCTGAAGCAGCCTTGCTGAGAGGCTCGGTGGGGCCAGCCCCGTGTTACCGCCCTGTCCAGCCAGAGGAGGCTGGTGCTGTTCTTTACCTTCGTATGGCAGTGGGGGCCGATCAGGGCAGACACTGGCCTTCTCGACCCTGAGCTGGCTGGTGAGGTGCATGAGTCATGGGGACTTTTCAGAGCTCCATAGAGTTCAAAGCCAGCAGGGACCATGAGATCCTCTAGCCTCACCCCCACCCTATCGCAAGCCAGAGGCTTTCACCCAGCCACTGGTTTGGTAAAGCATCATCGGGCTGGACATGAAGTCAGCGGGGGCTGGAGAAGACGCTGCTGCCCTGGGTGCTTGGTCCAGTGGTTAATCGCCTGCCCTGCTAACACTTTGTACCTCATTTTCCATTGGAATTTGTCTGGCTTCAGCCTCCAGCCATTGGCTTTTGTCCTGCCCGGCTCCGCTAGATTAAAGAATCCGTTAGCACCTGCTGTTTCCTTCACACTAATACAGACTTTCTCCCTGAGAAACAAACCTGACCAATTCCTGCCCCGCAGATGCCCTAAGAAACAAACCAGACCCACTGTCTGGGCGTGGAGATGCCCAGCCACAAACACGGGGAATGGGACCCAGAGAAAGCAGCTGCTGCCTTCACGGATTTTAAAGACACTCCTGGCTCGATCTGGGCCCCAGGCCCAACCCGTCTGTTACTGCAGCACAGAATGGGTGGGGAACCCGAGAGACCAGAGAGAGGCCAAACAAGAGCCAACAGCTGGAAGCTGAAACTAGGTTAGAAATTAGGCACCCCTTGGTAGCAGTGCGGGTGATTAACAAACTCCCATGGGCAGCGGTGGCTTCTCCAGCTCTCCGGCCTGGTGCCTTCCTGGCAGCCGCTTTACCCCAGCCAGGCTCTTGGGCGCAGTACGGGGTGACGTGGGGAACCCACGCATCAGGGCTGTACAGGAGCTCAGACCAGCTGATCTCATGGTCCTGCTGGGAACAGGATCCAGTCCAACTCCCGGGGCTGACATGGCGGTGGCTCACACGCTACCTTGCTCTCCCCTGGAGGAGGCTGCAGGACACTGGCTGCTGCTCCTGCCTCCTCCTCCCCCCCCCCCCGACAGGTGTGTAGCTGTTTGGATCGAGAGCGTCCCTGCTTTGTGCAGCGGGGTAGCTGGCCTGGCTGTGTCCTGGGGGCTGCGCAGGCTCGGGGTGTGAGCCCTCCGGCTGGTGGGAGGTGGGACATCTGGATCTCTAGTTCTACACTCCTAGGGAAGTGGTGGTGGAACAGCCCCGTGAGGAGCCCTGCAGTGCGCCAGCCCCTTAGGGTCACACTCACTGGGGTCAGCTCCTTGGCTTCCCCGCCTCCTGGGACCGACCCTCGGAGCCTTCAGCACCCCTGGGTCACCCCGTGAGCTCCCCTCGGCAAGTCCACTGGCTTGGACCCCTGAGGGAGCCTTGCCCACCCCAAGGGAGCAAAGCACCCCCACCTTCCTGAGTGCAGTGACTCAGCCAGTGGGGTACACACGGGGGTTTATTGGCTGTCTGGACACAGCGTAGAGTCCTTAGATTAACCCACAGTTACAGCAGCGTCTAGCTGGGTCAGCCTGAGCCCAGAACCCTCCGGCCCTCTCTGGGCCCCGGGGAAGAGTAACAGCCCCCAAGGCCCCTCTGGGCAAGCGCTCACCTGGCCTCTTCCTTAGTCCTTTTGTTCCCAGGCTAGTCCCAGCTGGCTGGCTTCCTGCAGAGGGTGGGGCCCTGCCCATGCCCACCCCCACCCCCAGTCGTTAGTTGCTAGGTACCAAATGGCCAGGCCATTGTCTGGGCCCAGACTCCAGACAGCATTTCCCCAACCTAGTTAAGCATGCAGCACATAGAGGAAACTGAGGCACACACAGTAGTCATAAAATATTACAAAAAATTCCCACTCCGTCATGGGGGCTGTGGTGTGAGGGGACAGGGCCCTTCCCGCAGGGAGTGTCACCTTGGCACCGCACCAGCAGCCCGAGGGTCACCCCAACTCCCCAAATGGGGCAGGTCTCGGGGACTCCACTGCCCAGCACGGCCTGAGGGGAAGGGCACAGAGCAGGCGCTGTGGTGCTCCGGTGACGGTGCCCTGGGAAGGGGAGCTCCTGGGGACCCGGCTCGCTGCCAAGGGCTGAGCAGCTCTGCCCCCCCGCAGGGAGCCTGGTCTCTGTCCGGGCACGGGGGCAGCACACCTGGCACCTCACCACTGGGCGCAGCGTTGGGTGGACAGTGGGGCCGGTGATGGGGGCAATGCCAGGCTGCGGAGGGGACAGGCAGCCTGGACTGGGTGCCAGGGCCAGGGAGATGTCTTGGGGGCTGCGGTTTGGGGGCATTATGGGGGGGGGCTGCAGTGACTGAGGTGGGGCAGGAGCAGCAGCGCGCGAGGCCTTGGGGGCTGGGGGGAGGGTTTGATGCCACGAGCCTGAGGGGGGCTGGCGGGCGGTTGCCAGCAGTGATGAGGCAGGGGAGCTAGGTTCGGATTTCGCTGGGGGCTGACAGGAGGGGCTGAGGGGGGAGCTCTCAGAAGAGGGGCTTGGAAGCTCGGGGAGTCAGGGGAGAGGAGCCCAGCAGCATAGGGTCCTCCCTCTGCCCTCCTGTTGCCCCGCCCCGGCCTCCTGGGCGGGCAGGCCAGCTGGGCCTGAATCCTGAGACAGGAACATCTGAGCAGATGTGGGGCTGGCTTGGGGGTGGACATTGGGACACGAGGCCTGTCCCCTCTAGGGGACGCCAGCTCCTGGCCTCAGGGCAGGGACTGGCTGGCTTGGGGGTGGACATTGGGACATGGGGCCTGTCCCCTTTGGGGGGGCTGGCTCCTGGCCCCAGGGCAGCGATTGGCTGGCTCAGGGGGGCGGGGAATGGGGGACAGGGCCTGTCCCCTCCGGGGGTGCCGGCTCCCATCCGGCCCCAGGTCTGTAGTGACTCCAAGCTGGGACCATCCGCTAGCAGCGGTTTCTCGTCCCCCGGAGGGGTGACCCGGGCTGGGCTCCCTCCCCAGCGTTAGCCGCACTCTCCTCGGCTCCCGCACGCCCAAAAGGCCCCTGGCCGGGCGCTGCAGCTGGCATCGCACCGTTGCCATGGTAACCCCGGCCTGCTCTCCGGTGCCCCGCTGAGCCGCTCGCTGTGCGCTCCTGCCCGTTCCCATGGTTACCTCCCCAGGCCAGAGCAGAAGGGACAATAGGGGCTCCCCCTTCGTGGCTGGGGCTCCCCCGCCCTGCTCCTCCCCCGCTGGCTGCATGGGGCTAGCCGGGGGGCTCAGGGCCTGCCCCTTGCTGGCTGTCTGCGGAGCCCTGGCCCTCCTCCCGGGGGCGGGGACCCCGGCTCAGCATCGCTGTCCAGATCGGCCCCGGGGAGTCTCCTGCCTCGGGGATCCCCCCATGCGCCCCACCCCTGGCAGGGGCTGACTCTGCTGTGCTAACGGTGCCCCCCTGCCCCCAGCGCAATGAGGCCGCCCCGTACCCGCACCCCTCGCACTTCGGCGACACCTTCCACTCCGTGCTGCTCACCTTCCTGGCCCTGGCCTGCGTGGCGGGCGTGGTCATCGCCGCCGCCATCGTCTTCTGCCTGCGCCAGCACGCCAAGCAGCGCGAGAAGGACCGGCTGGCGGCCCTGGGGCCCGAGGGCACCGGGGACAGCACCTTCGAGTACCAGGTAGGGCCCTGGGCAGCGCCGGGGTGGGGGACACAGCGGGGACTGAAGTAACCACGGCTCGGCTCGGAGGGGAGGGCCAGGCCCGGACGGGGGAACTCCCGGTGCTCTTGGGTGGGGGGTGCAGAGGGGCAGCGGTGGCAGCGCTGGTCTCGCCCCCACCCAGGAGCTGTGCCGGCAGCACATGGCCGCCAAGTCGCTCTTCGGCCGCGCGGACGCCCCCCCGGCCCCGGCCGAGAACTCCCGGGTCAGCAGCGTCTCGTCCCAGTTCAGCGACGCCCCCCAGGCCAGCCCCAGTTCCCACAGCAGCACGCCGTCCTGGTGCGAGGAGCCAGTGCAGTCCAACATGGACATCTCCACCGGCCACATGATCCTGGTGAGCCGCGCTGCCGGGGGGAGGGATGTGTGTGGGGGGTGTGTGTGTATGTGTGTGCGCTGCCCCCTGCTGGAGAGGGTGAGCCCTGGGG
>NW_020664413.1:21369-26834 GCF_002925995.2 Terrapene triunguis
GTGCGCGCGCTGCCCCCTGCTGGAGGAGATGAGCCCCGGTGGGTGGGTGTCTCCAGCCCTGCTGCCCTATCCCCGTGTGTGCGCTGCCCCCTGCTGGAGGGTGAGCCCACTCGAGGGTTAGGAGCCCTAGCTGTGCTGGTTCCGATGGTGATTCCCTTTTATCTCCCTGTGTTGGGAGTGGAGGCTTCCTTCGTGGGGGGCCCGCACAGACACCCAGCCTCCTGCGACTGAACCTCTGGGGCTCCAGCCCCCCTGCTTCCCACCGGGCGCTCCGGTCAGCGAGGCCAGCTGAGACAGACCCTGGGCAGAGACTTGCCCACTGTGCCGGGACTGGTGCACCCCAGCCAGGCCGTGCAGTGACTCCCCAAAGAGAGGGGGGGTTCTTAGCCCTCAGGAACCCGGTGTCGGCAGCCCTTAGGTTCGCCCAGAGACCGCGGAGTTAGTCTGTGCTGGTCAGCCCAGCCAGTGCAACGACTCCCTGTTCAGGCTGGCTCTGATTTCCTCCCTTAGCTCCCAGCTGAGAGCCGCCGGCCATCCCTGCTGGTGACTGGGGGCACTCAGGATGGGTGCTGGGCTCAGTAAAGCCTCCCGCTTCTGGGCCAAATATCCCCTTCCCAGGGCTCCCCCCCTGCCCGTGTGGCCTCTTCTCTGTATCCGACCCCAGGGAGGCTGCCCTCCCGACGTCCCTTCGCCCTGCCTGGGTGGGCACTGCCCTGACCCGCGTGCTGTGCCAGCAGGCCTACATGGAAGACCACCTGAGGAACCGCGACCGGCTGGCCAAGGAGTGGCAGGCACTGTGCGCCTACCAGGCTGAGCCCAGCGTCTGCACTGCCGCCCAGAGCGAAGCCAACCTGAAGAAGAACCGCAACCCCGACTACGTGCCCTGTGAGTGCCCTGCCCCCTCGGAGCCCCCCTTTGGGCTGGGGCCCAAAGAGCTGCCAGCCCAGCACGTGTCACCCCAAGGGCCCTTGGGGTATGCTGGGGTCTGGCCCTAGTTGGAGTGGGCCATACAGGCTGGGGGGGGAATGGGGGTGTGCCGACCGGCATTGCTTGGACAGAGAGAACCGGTTCTCTCCCCCGCCCCCCGAGAGCAGAGCCGTGGGCAGCTCTGAGGCCCAATGGATCCCGGGGTGCGTGGCACTGGCTGGGGGCTTTCCACAGCCCCATCTTGCTCGCTCACAGCTCCCCTTGTGCGGTGATTTCCCAGACGACCACGCGCGGATCAAGTTGAAGGCCGAGAGCAACCCATCCCGCAGCGACTTCATCAACGCCAGCCCTATTGTAAGTGAGAGCTCGCCTACCCTGCCCCCGAGCCCACCTGCCCCGGCAACTGGGGGCGTTCCTCAGAGCGGGGTTTTCCCCGTTACGCTCATGTACACACCCCTTCCCCTGCCCTGTACCGACACTCGTGCGTGCCCGCTCGCCCGGTGCCACCTGACACGCGTCCATTTCCTGGGGGGCCCCCGCTGCACCCCCATCATGCTGCCAAGGGGAATGTCTGACGCGCTGTCTCCTGGCCCAGATTGAGCACGACCCGCGGATGCCGGCCTACATCGCCACGCAGGGGCCCCTCTCGCACACCATCGCCGACTTCTGGCAGGTGAGTGCCGGCCGCGGGGAGGGAGGCTGGAGGGTGCTGGAGCCAGTACCTCCCCACCCCTGCCTTTGAGGCATTAGCCGTGGCTGGGCACAGCAGGGTGCTGTCCCGTCTGCACTACCTGGGAGGGGGCTGCGAATCCCTCTCCTGAGAGTGGGGAGACTGGAGGCTCCCTGGAGAGCTGGGTCACAGGGCCTCAGGCAGGCGTGTGTGAGGATGGTGGGTGGGCCGGACCTTGCTGTGCCCTGGCTTTCCTGAGCCGGGGGCAGGGAGGTGCCCAGTCTGGCTGCTGGGGACATGCGGGGGCTGCTCCCCCAAAGAGAGCCCAGACCCCTTTCCAGGGACTCCTCTGGGTCCTCTCGGCCAGCCTGGCTCAGCAGGTGCAGGCTGGGACCCCAGGCTTTGTTGCTGAGCTCTGCCCTCCGCTGGGCTCCTCGCAGTGCCGCCTGGCTCTCCCAGCAGAGCCCCTTTAACAAGCACCCTGAGCCTGGGCCCGGCGCCCGCTGCTGACGGCGTGTGCCCTGCGTGCAGATGGTGTGGGAGAACGGCTGCACGGTGATCGTCATGCTGAGCCCGCTGGTGGAGGACAGCGTCAAGCAGTGCGATCGCTACTGGCCCGACGAAGGCTCCTCCCTCTACCACATCTACGAGGCAAGTGGCGGGGTGGGCGGGGGGCCCGGCCCATGGGGCGCAGCGGGCAGAGCGCAGGCCCGGCTGAGCACGCAGCCCCTGGGACATTGGAGCCGGGGCTGGCTGGGCCGTGACTCCCTGGGCCTCTCCGTGCAGGTGAACCTGGTCTCGGAGCACATCTGGTGCGAGGACTTCCTGGTGCGCAGCTTCTACCTGAAGAACGTGCAGTCGCAGGAGACCCGCACTCTGACCCAGTTCCACTTCCTGAGCTGGCCAGCAGAGGGCATCCCCACCACCACCCGCCCCCTCCTGGACTTCCGCAGGTGAGGGGCGTCTCCTCCTGGCTAGGAGCGGGCCGGGGCGGCAGCCTCAGGGCAGATGGGCTGGCAAAGCCAGGCCTGCTTCGAGCACCGGCCCGGGCCCTGGGGGTGGCTCTGGCACACCCTGTAGGATGCCCAGTCAGCCGGGGGCCGTGCTCGTGAGTCCCTGGGGGCTCCGTGGGTCCGGGAGGCGGGTGTGCCGACGTGCAGAGCTGCAGCTGGGCCAGCATGGGCCGGCCATGAGACGGGGAGGGACCCTGGCAAGGGCCCTCGTCCCAGTCTGCCTTTGGGCTGTGGGGACAGTCTCGGAATGTCCTGGGGCAAAGTGGCCCCGAGCAGCGCGGGGCTCTGGCCGTAGGGCCCAGGACGGGGACGCTGCCCTGCCCTGCCATTGGCGCGGGAGGAGCTCTGAACGTTCTGGCAGAGAAAGGGCGCGAGAGACTTGGCTGGGGGCCAGTTCAGCTCTTCCAGCTGGGGCCGAGAGAGCTGCTCCTTGGGGGATCCCTGCGGGGGAACAGGAGGGCCTTGGGGGGGCAGGGGTGAGACCCTGGTTCCCCACTGCAGATGGGTGGCCAAAGCCCGGTGTGACCTGGGCCTGTGTGCACAGGGGCCTCCCACACTGCAGCGAAAGGGGGTGAGTCGCTGCATGGCTGGGGGAGGGGCAGGGCACTGGGGCTCAGTGAGGATTCTGGACTGGGGGGGCAGTGGAGCAGGCCCTCCTCTGGGATCCCGAGGGCTGGGGTCAGTCAGGACCCCAGGGCTGGGCCAGAGGAGTCCTGCGGCCAGGGCTTTGGCTCAGCGCTATGGGGGCGCTGCAGGAGAGCTAGTCCTGCAGAGGGGCCGGTCTCCGCACTCCAGGCCGCCAGGAGGTGATTTCCAGCCCCCGGCTGCTGGGCTGGGCCCTGGGTGTGTGGCTGGCGGATACCCGGGCCGGAGGCGTTTCTGCCCCCGTATAGACCAGGTCCGGTTCTCGTACCAGCCTCTTGCTGACGGACGGTGCTGCGCGTCTCGGCTAGCTCGGGGCAGGAGTGCGGGCCAGGGGCTGTGGCTGTGGGTTCCCCCCTGCGCTCGCTGTGGGGAGGAGAGTGGGTGTAACCCAGTGCACTCGAGCTGGGGGAAGCAGGGCTAGTCATGGGCACCGCCCCGCCCTGGCATCCCTGTGGCGCTGACGGTGTTACCGGCTCCCGGCTGGGCTGGCTGGCTTTGGAGAGGCTGGGTCTGCAGCCAGGGCCGCTTCTTCCCCAGGCCGCCCCAGACCTAGGGGTGTGGGTCTGCGTGCGCCACATCACCGCAGGCTGGACCGGAGAGGAGTGCCCCCTGGTGCGCCCCCCTCCTGCTGCCACCTTGGCTCTGGGGAGGGGCTGTGTTTTGAAGCCTCGTGTTGGTTGTGGCCGTCTGTGCTGCCTCTGGGTCCCTCTGTGGGGCAGGGCCCCACAGCCCAGCTGGGATCTCCGCGCCCTCTCCCTGCCACTCACACTGTCCCCCCCTCCTCTCTCTCGTGCAGCTGCCAGTGCCATTTTTGTGATTTGCAGCTAGTAATCTGGGTCCAGTTGCATAGTCACAAAAGTGAGCATTGGCAGCCGTGCCTGCTGCATGGAGCCCGGCCCCCTGGACTCCCACTAGCGCCCCACTTCCGTGCAGGGCGCCGGGCACGGGACAGTGTCCCCAGCCCCACGGCTCCCACCCCCACCCATCTGTGAACGCCCTGCCCCCCTCTGCAGCGACGCCCCAGCCAGGCCTGGCGGGAGCAGGGACGCCAGCCCTACCCGGCCGGGCACTCGCCCCGGGGCAGGGGGAGTGTGCCCGTCGCTGCAGGAATGGCCCCCGGGGCGAGACAGCAGGCAGAGCGCATCGCCGCTCCCCCCCGCGGAGAGCCCTCGGCTCGGGCCAGGCGGCTGGTAGTTCTTCCCGCTGGGTCGCCAGGCCCCAGGACGTGACCCCGTCTGTGCCCCGGGGCAGGGCTCTGCTCTGGGCTGCGGGGGCTCTGGGGGCAGGGTGGCTGTGTGGGAACTGGGTGGGCGCTGGCTGCTCTCACCTGCTCTCTCCTTGTCCTTGCAGGAAGGTCAACAAGTGCTACCGGGGTCGCTCCTGCCCTGTTATCGTGCACTGCAGGTAACGGCCCCCATGTCCGTGCCACTCGGCCCTGCCTGGGAGGGTCTGGGGGGGCCACCCTGCCTAGGGCAGGCTCCATCCTGGCAGGGGCTGTCACGCTGCCCCCTCCTCCCTCCACGGGACGCCCCACCCATGCTGGCCTGGGGCCCGTTCCCCTGCCAGGGCGGGGGGGGGAGAGCATGTGCAGCACAGTGGGGACCCCGAGAAGCCTGCAGTGGCTCACCGCCCCCGTGCCCTGCTGGGAGCCTGGTGTCCCCCCCCATGCAGGGGGTTGTGAGCATCTGTCTCTTCCAGTGACGGGGCAGGCAGAACCGGGACCTACATCCTCATCGACATGGTACTAAACCGAATGGCCAAAGGTGAGTGCGCCCGTGGCCCCTCCTAGCGACCTCCCGCCCCGCCCCACAACCTCCCAGCGTCCAACACGCGGCCCTGGCGGCGGGACCCACGTGGGTCCTTTATCTTGACCAGTCCCCATCCCTGAGCCTCTGCTCCCCATGTCGCCTGGGCCTGGCACCCAGCCCTGGCTCGGCTCTCCCTGGTCCCCCCCATGCTCCCCTGCCCTCGGCTCCTGTCCCGCTGGCTGTCTCCTAGCTCTGCCCCTGGATCCGCTGCTCCGGGGCCCCACTCCCCCCCCTCGTCTGCTCTGCCCCTGGATCCACTGCTCCGGGGCCCCGCTCCGCCCCCTCGTCTGCTCTGCACCTGGATCCCCCCCTCCACATCCCCATCACTGGCTCCGGCGCCCCCGCTGACCCCTCGTGTGCTCTGCCCCTAGATCCTCCCCTCCAGATCCCCAGCCCTGGCTC
>NW_020664413.1:26934-29544 GCF_002925995.2 Terrapene triunguis
CTGCCCCCTCGTCTGCTCTGCCCCTGGATCCGCTGCTCCGGCGCCCCTGCTCCACCCCCTCGTCTGCTCTGCCCCTGGATCCCCCCCTCCAGATCCCCATCACTGGCTCCAGTGCCCCCGCTCTGCCCCCTCGTCTGCTCTGCCCCTGGATCCCCCCCTCCACATCCCCAGCCCTGGCTCCGGCGCCCCCGCTGACCCCTCGTGTGCTCTGCCCTAGGAGTGAAGGAGATTGACATCGCTGCCACGCTGGAGCACGTCCGTGACCAGAGGCCTGGCATGGTGCAGACTAAGGTGCGCCCCTTCCCCAAACCAGGCCCCAAGCCTGCAGGGGCAGCTCCCAGGGGCTCAGCCCCAGGGCCGGGACAGCCACCAGCAGGGAAGGGGCAGGACACCCCCTGTGGGGCAGTGGAGGGGGGCATAGAGCCCTTCTCCCCTCTGCTGCACCCAGCCCCACAGCCGCTGTGCCCCTACCCAGGCACTGGCCAGTTCTCCCAACAGGGGGCAGAGAGCCGGGGCCCCTGGCTTCCTTCCCAGCACAGGGGGCACAATGGGGCTGCCCCTTCTCAGGGCAGCAGGTTCATCTGTTGTGCTGGGCCCGGGCTCTGGGGCCAGCCTCCAGGAAGCAGGGCCCTGGCGCTGGGTGGGCAGCATGGGGGAAAGGCATACAGCCCTGCCCCCTCATGCTGGGCACGTGCTGTGCCGCTCCGGGGTGGGGCTCACCCTGCTCTCCCTTCCGCAGGACCAGTTTGAGTTTGCGCTGACGGCCGTGGCAGAGGAGGTCAATGCCATCCTGAAGGCGCTGCCACAGTGAGTCGGTCGCCTCACCTCCAGCCCCGTCGTGCCCGCCTCCTCCCGGGTGCCGCCCCGTGTGCTTCGAGCGCCCGCCCGCTGGGGTCGCTCGCCCCTGTAACGTCGTGTCTGTGATGCTGGTCGTCTGCCCTCGCCCCAATGTGCTGCCCGGGCCGCGGCTGGGCCCGGAGGAGGGGTCGGCAGCCTGAAGCCGCTGGGGGATGGGGGGCTGCACCAACTGCCCTGAGAGTTTAAGATGGGACCCCCATCTGCCCTTGCATGCCCAGTGCCCGCCTGCCTCCTGTGTACAGGTGCCCATGCACAGCCCCTGCCCCGGGCTTCTCCCGTGTGTGTGTCTAGTCACACTGCCCCTGCACAGCCCCACAGGTACCCAGGCCTTGCCCACGGCCAGGGAAGGTCTGACCCAGCACGGGGCGGTTCTGAGCTCTGCCAGGAGCCTGCACCCGCTGGGCAGGACGGGCCTGGGAGCAGCCCCTGCCCTTGCTTCTCCTGCCCCCGGAGCTCTGCTGCTCCGTGCCCTTTCTCCTGGAGTTGGGGGGGCACTGCAGCTCTCGCCAGGCTAGCCCCCACCTGCCCTGCTCCTGTCCCTCCCCCTGCCTGTCTCATTGCCCGGGGGTGGACCCTTCCCGGGGCAAGAGGTGACACAGCTGGAGCAATCCTTGCCCGGCCGCGCGCACCCTTGGGGTTGGCAGCCCGGCTGGGGAACCCTCCCCCACCACGTGGGTCAATCATCATCAGTCGAGCAGAAGAGAAATTTCTAGAGAAATATAATTTTGTATCTTGATGTGAATAAAGTTCTCGTGTCGCGTTTGTGCAGCTGCAGCCCGGCCTGGCCTGTCTCTGTATTTCCCTGCCGGGGGGCAGGGGTTGTGCCCCTCACTTGCCGCCCCACACACACACACAGGGTGGGGAAGGCAGCACAGACTGAGCCCAGCTCCCACAGGGCCCCATGTGCAGATCCCAGCTCTGCCACCAGCTTACTCCATGCCCAGCCAGCAGCTGAGAGCTGGGGGTTAGAGAGGGGCAAGGGGCAAGTGCCCCTGGGTACCCCCATGCCAGGTCTGCCCATGGGAACTGCCTGAGCCTACCCCCCTGGGGGAAAACTCTGCTTGAACCTGGTGCCTGCTGCAGCCCCAGCACCCCCCCTTGGTGCTGAATTTCCCAGGCCTGACACCCCCACCCCACCCAGGCTGCTCCAGCCAGCCCCTGCCCTCCCCCCTCAGAGAGTCCCCCCTCACACACTGCATCTATTGCAAATGGTTTATTGACTGACAGCAGAGTCCACGCCCTGGGGGGTGGCACAGCCCCACAGCAGCAAGGGAGATGCACCGCAGGGCATAGGCATAGTCCTTCCACCCCCCTTGCATCCACAGCCTTAGAGCCGCTCCTGCCCAGCTGTGAGGGGAAGGGAGGTTGGTTGTGGAGTAAAATCCCCTCCCAGGGTGCAGGCTCTGAGGGGGAATCCACCATCTCCCCCAGCTACCCCCCCCCCCCCCCCCCCAGAGGAAGGGCCACAAGGAGGAGCAGACCATTGGCGGGGGGGAGGGGGGGAAAGGAGAAGAGACTCCTTGCCCTGGGCTGCCTCCACCCCTGCAATCAGGCCTCATCCAGCTGCAACCCCACCCCAGCCACAGCAACCCCCAGCCCCCCTCCTGCCAGGGCCACCCTGCTCACTGGCGCAGGCCCCTGCAGCGCTGCCAGGGCCCAGCATGCAGGGCACTGCCCAGCCAGGCCACAGCACAGACTCAGGCTGCTCGCGGGCCAGGGCTGGGCAAGATGCCCACAGCACACCCGGCCCCC
>NW_020664413.1:49544-49720 GCF_002925995.2 Terrapene triunguis
CCTGCACTCCGGATCCAGGGGGTGCATTCTACTGCCCTTCAGGGGCAAGGAGTGTGAGCTCTGCACTAGTGCATCGAAGGGCCGGCGTGTGAACGTGGCACTAGTGCATCGAAGGGCCGGCGTGTGAATGCGGCACTAGTGCATCGAAGGGCCGGCGTGTGAACGCGGCACTAGTG
>NW_020664413.1:49730-63955 GCF_002925995.2 Terrapene triunguis
GCACTAGTGCATCGAAGGGCCGGCGTGTGAACGCGGCACTAGTGCATTGAAGGGCCGGTGTGTGAACGCGGCACTAGTGCATCGGAGGGTCGGCGTGTGAACGCAAGCACTGTGCAGTTACCCCAGGGTGGACCCTGCCGCACTCAGGGCCTGGGAATCGTGGGAATCGCAGTAGGGGGCCCTGATGCTGGGGAGCCCAGGGAGCCTGGGCTCGGAGACAGTATGCCGGGCCCAGCGCTCCCCAGCCCCAGCCCCAGCGGGTCGGTCTGTGTCCAGGGCTGAGAGCACGAGCGAGGGGAGCTGCAGAGGCAGCAGACCTGCCCCAGGAAATGCTGGAAACCAGCTGTCAGGTGGCTGCTGACACCAGCCTCAGGGAGGGAGGGGGCAGCTGTGCTGACTCCGCACTTTCCCACCAGGCTGTGGTTGCTAGCAGGGAGTCTGGGGGGTGGGGGGATGAGGCGGGTCCCAGGACCCAGAGGGGCTGAGAGGGAGGGGAATAAGCCCAGCGCTGTGCTTGGCCCAGCTCCTGGTGTCCTGGCCAGTGGGGAGCAGGCCAGGCTTCCTGCCAGCTCCCCGGCTGGCCCCAGGCAGTGGGCAGGGGGGTTTGGAACAGAACCAGCCCAGTGCCCTGTCTCTGAGTGTGGCCAGGGCCAGGTGCTTCGGGGGCAATGAACAGAACAGGGCAATTATCATGTGATCCACCCCCTGTCCGGTCCCAGCGTCTGGCAGTCAGAGGCTTAGGGACACCCAGAACAGCGGGTTGTGACCCTGCCCAGCCTGGCTAATAGCCATTGATGGACCATCCCCCAGGAACTTCTCTAGTTCTTTTTTGAACCCAGTTATAGTTTTGGCCTTCTGTCAAGGCCCTGCACCCCTCTTCCTGGGATTCACCGTGACTCTCAGCCAGCCAGTAAAATGGAAGGTTTATTGGACAATAGGAACACAGGCTACAGCAGGGCTTGTAGGTATAACCAGGACCCCTCAGTCAAGTCCTTCTGGGGGGCCAGGGAGCTTAGACCCCAGTTCCACCACCCAGCACCAAACTGAAACCAAAACCCCTCCAGCAGGCTCTCTCCCCCTCCTCCCAGCTCCACCTCTCGCCTTTGTCCAGTTTCCTGGGCAAAGGTGTCACCTGGCCCCACCCCCCTTCCTGGCTCAGGTTACATGCTCAGGTATTGTCCCTCACCTAAAGTCATCCCCTGCTCTCCCATCCCCCATGCAGACAGTCTCTAGCCAACATTCCCAGGTCAATCCGCCTGCTCCCTACTGCATCACACCTTCACAGCATCCTCTGGCAATGAGTTCCACAGGTTGTCTGTGCCTTGTGTGAAGAAATACTTCCTTCTGTTTGTTTTAAACCGTCTGCCCATTAATTTCATTGGATGACCCCTAGTTCTTGTGTTATGTGAAGGGGTAAATAACACTTCCCGATTCACTCTCTCCTCGCCAGTCATGATTTTATAGACCTCTATCATATCCCCCCATTACCCATCTCCTTTCCAAGCTGAACAGTCCCAGTCATTTTACTCTCTCCTCATATGGAAGCTGTTCCATCCCCTAATCATTTTTGTTGTTCTTCTGTGTACTTTTTCCAAGTCCAATAGATCTTTTTTGAGATGGGGCGACCACATCTGCACACAGTATTCAAGGTGTGGACGTACCATGGATTTATATAGAGGCAACATGATATTTTCTGTCTTATTATCTCTCCCTTTCTTAATGATTCCCAGCATTCTGTTCGCTTTTTGACACCACTGCACATTGAGTGGATGTGTTCAGAGCACTAGCCACAATCAGGGCCACCGAGAGCAGGTTCGGGCCCTGGTGAAAAAAAATTTTGGGCCGCCCCAGCTAGGGCAGACCGGCTAAACAGGGCCGACAGGGGGGAAGCCGGGCCCCGGGCCCCCTTCTGGACCGCTGGGCCCCGGTAATTTGTACCAGCTTCCCCCCCCCCCTCGTCGGCCCTGGCCACAATGACTCCAAGATCTCTCTCTTGAGTGGTAACAGCTAATTTAGACCCATCATTTTATATGTATAGTTGGGATTATGTTTTCCAATGTGCATTACTTTGCATTCATCAACATTGAATTTCAGTCATCCAGTCACCCAGTTTTGCGAGATCCTTTTGTACCTCTTCACAGTCTGCCTGGGACTTAACTATCTTGAGTAATTTTGTATCATCTGCAAATGTTGCAAGCTCCCTGTTTACCCCCTTTTCCAGGTCAGTTATGAATATGTGGAATAGAACTGGGTGCAGTACAGACCCCTGGGGGACACCACTATTTACCTCTCTCCACTGTGAAAACTGACCATTTATTCCTACCCTTTGTTTTCTGTATTTTAACAACTTACTGATCCATGAGGGAACCTTCCCTCTTATCCCATGACTGCCTGCTTTGCTGAAGAGCCTTTGGTGAGGGACCTTGTCAAAGGTGCTCTGAATGTCCAAGTACCCTGTAGCCACTGGATCCCCCTTGTCCACGTTTGTTGAGCCCTCAGAGAATTCGAACAGCTCGCTGAGGCCTGATCTCCCTTCCAAATGCCGTGTTCATTCTGCCCCAACGTATGTTTGGGGAGTGGGATGCTCCGCACACGATCCACGGCTAGAAGTGGGACCCCCAGTCAGCCGATGAGTGGCTCTACCTGCCTCTCCCTGGGGGATGGGAGGGGGTATTTGAGGCAGAGCAGCTCTCTAGCCCCCTAACAGAGTCCCCCTCCACTGCCCGGGCTTTCCTGGGAGGGGCCGTGTTCTGAACGCACACGGCTTGCTTCGGCACCTCTTGTGCACAGGAGAGAGGGGGCAGCAGGAAACCTTGCCAGGGACTGGCTGCAGCTCTGTGTGCTGCTGGGCGGCTCGTGCTTGCAGCTGGATTCATCTCGCGTGCAGCAGGTGGGGTCTCGGGCTTTCTGCCCCCCCCTGCGGGAAAGGATCCCCCAGCCT
The DNA here is from genome assembly GCF_002925995.2 of Terrapene triunguis. Taxonomy (NCBI): domain Eukaryota; kingdom Metazoa; phylum Chordata; order Testudines; family Emydidae; genus Terrapene; species Terrapene triunguis. The sequence goes on from NW_020664413.1 coordinate 52,672, forward strand.
GGTCCAGCACCTGCCAGGCAGCTTTCCCTGCTCTCACTCCCTGGTTAGTTTCACTCTGCTACTCCCACTTGCTCCCCTTGTCCCGCGCTAATGCTAGCGGGGCTCCTCCTCCAGCTCCGTGGAGCCAGCTCTCACCTCCACCCCGCGCTCCTCTGGCCATGCTGCAGGTTTAGCTCCTTTCGTGTCGCCTCATAAGTCAATTGCTCCAGGCCCTCGATCTGACCCCTTCCAGCTGCTCCCCGAGGGCCCAGGACTCAGACGCGGCTAGCCAGGGACCCCCAGCACCCTCTGCTGACACCGGTTTCCAGGGAGTAGCTGGGAAAAGCCTCTCGCCTGGGCATGCAGATCACAGATGCCCCTCAGCCAAACCCCGAGCCCCCGGAGGGGACTAACCAGCGCGCCCTCCCTCACCCCAGGACTATGGTCCTCCCAAAGCGCTGCACCTCCACCCTGGACATACGGTCCCAGAGGAGACGGGGAGCGCCAGGCAGCCCCCAGGGCCAGGGGGCCCCAAGCCGCTCCCGGGGCAATGGGGCTGGAGGCCAGACAGACCCTGGCCCGGGAGGCTTTGCTCCCGCCCTGCCTGAGTGGCTGCTCACCCAGTGAATGATAAAGACGCAGGCTTGGAGCGCTGACCCTGACCTTTACTAGCCGCTGCCTGGGGCAGGCCCAGCGGATCCGAGCTTGCCACCATCACAGGAGGACACACACGACCGACTCCATGTCGTCAGGAGCAGACTCGATCTCAGCAAGCGCTGACTTGAGGTCGCTGAGCGTGAACTCGCTCTCCTCCGGCACCAACCCACCCCCCGCAGCTCCTGGATTGCTCCCCACTTTCTGCACCTCGGCCGTCCTCTCCTCCCCCTCCTTCGCGTTGTCTCCTCCGCCAGGGCTCTCTGCTCCCTTGGTCCTGCTCTGAGGCGCCAGGGCAGCGCCCGCCTCCTCGCTGGCCCCCTTGCGGGCCCGCCGCGAGCTGCCCCGTCTCTTCTTGGAGCCGCGGGCGTCCGCTCGGTGCTGCCCCACGTCCTCCAGCTCTGACAGGCTGTAGGCCATGGCCCGGTGCAGATCTTTGTCCTCCTCTTCGGGGAGCACGTAGGAGGAGGCCGTGCTCTGGGGGTGCTGCAGGGTGGGGGAGTCAGACGCAGAGCTCAGGATGTCGTGCTGTTCCTGGCGGTGCAGCCCCACCTGAGGCTCCACATTTTTGGCTACGTCTGTAAGAAAAGCACCCCGAACCAGAGTCATGGGAGAGGGACCCAGCTGGAGCGTCCCCAGGACCCTGGCCAGCCTCCCAGCCAGGGAAGCAGGGGGCCAGGTTCAGTCTCCAGACGGGCCTCGCCTCCTTGCCCCAGGGTGGTATTGCAGGTTGTGATAGGAGGGATCCACAGCCCCGGAGAGCGAATTCCTCTGGGCTCAGATGGGCACAGTGTGGGCAAGCGGAGCTCCCCACAGCCCCTGCCCAGCACCTCCAGCTGGGGCAGTTCCCTGGGGCCCCTCTGCTGACACTGCCAATAAGGGGCCAGTTAGCCCCAGGTGCGAGGACCACTGTCCCCCAGGGCCTGACCCGCGTCCCCAGCTCAGCCAACGGCCGAGGGGAGATTGCCTGTCTGTCAGCATCAGGGTGGGGGTGCAGCATCAGGGGCCGTGTCCCAGGAGTGGTGTCTCTGCGACGGGCTCTCCCCCAGACGCTCCCGATGCCCGTCTGCTCGGCCAGCCCGGGCTACTTACTGAACTGCTCTGGTTCCCGGTTTTCTGCACCACGCGGCGTCTCCGTTCCAGGCACACTTCCCCCCCCCGTCTCCCTGGTAATTGCACCGGCCAGGGCAGGCACAACCGTTACCGGCCCTGCGCAACCCCCAGCCAGAGACCCAGCAGCTCTTCTCCTCACCATTCACCTCTGTCGCTTTCAGTTCTCCGTCCTCCTCGATTTCCACCCGCTCCTGGCCGTTCTCGATGATCCTGGGGAAGAGAGCGGGCGCTGCTGTTTGAGTGGAGACGACCATTTCTAGCACTGATATCACCACTGTGATGCAACTGCAACAAGTCTTGCACAAAGTGTCTCACGTCCGGTGTCAATGAGGCCCCATGGAGTCAGGAGGGTGGGGGGACACCAAACTGGGGGGGGGGGGGCATGGGGGGCTCTGGCGTGGCGAGTGGTGGGACATGGGATTGGCTGGCCCCATGATCTGGTCCCCTGGAGCAGCCTGGGAGACAGGCTGGCTTGGCCATTGGCCGGTCCGCGCTGGCCCATCCCTACCTCTTCGTGGTGATGCGTTTGCCGTTGACGAAGGTGGTGGAGGTGGAAACCGAGCGGAAGCCGATTCCGGGGTCGGTGCCGGGGCTGAAGGACGAGGAGAAGAAATCTGAAAAACAGGGCGACAACCTCACAGCAGGAGCCCCCAGCCTGGGCCAGGCCCCGGGGAGCCCCGTGAGATCGCAGGGGGTCCCTTGGCCGGGTGTGAAAGGGTGACGGGGCGGTAACGGGTCAGCCAGGGGATGCACTGCAGGGCTGGTTTGAAACTGGGATAGAAAATGTCTGTCCAGGATTTGCAGGACGAGACTGTCCCTGAGTCGCCGGAGCCGAGGGGAGGAGGTTTGGGCCAGGCCGGAGAGCCAGAGCCGGTGCTGAGGGGAGGAGGTTTGGGCCGGGCAGGGGAGTCAGAGCCAAGGGGAGGAGGTTTGGGCCGGGCCAGGCAGGGGATACGGAGCCGGAGCCGAGGGGAGGAGGTTTGGGCCGGGCCGGGCAGGGGAGCCGGAGCCGGGTGGCGGAGGTTTGGGCCAGGCCAGGCAGGGGATACGGAGCTGGAGCCGAGGGGAGGAGGTTTGGGCCAGGCAGGGGAATGGCGCTAGATGTGCAGGGCTCAGACAGGGCCAGGACTCAGAGGAAGGATGGGGGTGTGATGTTATTGATATAATCTGGGACCATATAGATCATTGTTGCAACCAAGGTCCTGTAGTGGCACCAAAATCTTGTATAAAGGGGGTCAAATGGAGTGTCTTAGACAAGGTTATGGTTTACTGGTTATGATTATGCTGTCTATATGTGTGTATCAATTTTGTAGTTGAAGTTATGAATATTGGCTCTATACTGTCTGTATTTCAAACTTATGCTATGCTGCTGGGTGACATCCCAGACAAGCTGGTGACTCCATGTGACTCCAGGCTCCATTTTGCTGTAATTTTCCACAGTAAGAACAAAGAGGTGTTCTTACACCTGGAAAAGACTATAAAAGGCTGATGCCTCATCTCCATCTGGTCTTCAATCCTGCTTCTTACCTCTGGAGGAACTTTGCTACAAGCTGAAGCTTTGAACAAAGGACTGAGGACCCATCCCAGCGGGGGATGTATTCCAGAGACTTGATTTGAACCTGCAGTTTATTCTATCGCTGCTGCAAGCCTGAACCAAGAACTTTGCCATTACTATATGTAATTGATTCCATTTAACCAATTCTAACCCTCATCTCTATCTTTTTCCCTTTATGAATAAACCTTTAGATTTTAGATTCTAAAGGATTGGCAACAGCGTGATTTGTGGGAAAGATCTGAGTTGTATATTGACCTGGGTCTGGGGCTTGGTCCTTTGGGATTGTGTATATTGGGATATTGGTTTTCATAACCATTTGTCCCCATAACGAGTGGCACTGGTGGTGATACTGGGAAACTGGAGTGTCTAGGAGATTGCTTGTGAGACTTGCGATTAGCCAGTGGGGTGAGACCGAAGTCCTCTTAGTCTGGCTGGTTTGGTTTGCCTTAGAGGTGGAAAAACCCCAGCCTAGGGCTGTAACTGCCCTGTTTGAGCAATTTGTCCTGAGTTGGCACTCTCAGTTGGGTTCCGCCAGAACCACATCGTCACAGGGGGGAGAAGCAGGGTGCGACTGGGGACAATGGGGCTGGGTACAATTTGGAGCCAGAGGAAGAATCTGTGGCGATGGGGCGCCCGAAGCTGGTCTGCCGGCACCCCCCCCCCTTACCTGACTGCTCCGGGAAGGCGTAGGAGCAGAAGGAGTAGGCAACAGAGGGGCCCCCCCGTCCGTGGCCCCGCGGGCCTCCGGCATGCAGATCTGAGAACAGGCCCACGTCATCTGGAAAGCAGGACGTGGGTGGGTAAGTGCGGCCCAGTAGGTAATGGGAAGGGCAGCAGGAGGGGTCACCGCCACTTGGGGGCTCTCCGGGGGGGCCGTGATGGGAGCACAGCCTGGAACTCAGCCCCCGCCCCGCCAAGGACAGACACTACAGAGCCCCCCAAACCCGTAGCATGGAGCTGTTGGGCCGCCTGCCGCAGGCCACCCGCCAGCCCTGGGGCTCCTGCCCCCCGTCCACGGAGAGCCCAGGCTCTGTGGGGCAGGGGCCTTGCCCCTGCACTTTTGAAGATTTGGGGCGCTGTATCAGCACTAATATCACCCTGCAGCTGGGCACGAGCCAGGCAGGGCTGAACGGCTGCCGAGTGCCGGCTGGCAGGTGGCAGCCCTCGCTGCTCCTCCTCCCAGCAATGGGGCGGGCGGAGCAGGCTGGCGCAGGGGGTCATTTCATTCATGGATTGCAAGGCCAGAAGGGACCGTCGCCCAACCCACTGCATAGCCCAGAGATGCCTGCGTCACGCCCACCACTCCTCGCTGGGCTGCAGCGTCTCTGGGATTGAAGACACTGAGCCAGATCCCTGAGTGAGCTGGCCCCAGGGCTAGTTCCCCGCACTGTTGGCACCTTCCTTGCTAGTCTGAATCTGGCTCGCTTCACCCCCAGCCAGGGGATCTCCCTCTGCCTTTGGGGGCAGGACCACAGAGGCCTCTGATCGCTAGGGTGACCAGATGTCCCTATTTTATAGGGACAGTCCCGATACTTGGGTCTTTTCCTTATATAGGCACCTATTACCCCCCATCCCCTGTCCCGATTTTTCACCCTTGCTGTCCGGTCACCCTACTGATAGTGGAGCTCTTGGTCCCATGTAGGTACTTCTCTTCCAGCGACTCGAGGGGCTGGTCAGAGTCACTGATGGCCTGAAAACTAAGGTCCATTCTGGTCATGCAGGACCATCAGATCTTCTGCCTGGTGCTAACTCACAGGGGAGTTGTGCTCCTCCCCCCTTCCCCCCCGAATCCAAGCCAGCTGGGAGCTGGGTCTGTCAGAGCCCTCTCCCTGCTCAGCTCCAAGCAGCTCTCTGGTCTGTACAGTCCTGGGCTGGCTTGCAGCCACATAGTGTGCCAGCCAGGGCCTGCAGCCCGGAGATAGCCCTCAGCAAGAGGGACTGGAACAACAGACGGAGACACACCCTGCGCTGTGGGGCCAGGAGCGGATACTGACTCCCACTGCGAGAGAAGGTAAAGCGGCCCTGCCAGGCACAGCCCACACGCACACGGCTGCGAATGGCTCCGACGCTGCACAGGGCCCATGGTTACATCCTGGCACCCTTGGCGAGGTTATTCCATGGACGTTCTGAGGGCAGGAGCGGGTACGAAGCTGAGCCTGCTCCAGGAGGACTCTGGGCACAAGGCGCGGGCTGAGAACTGGATGCCAAAGCCGTGTCTGTCTGCGTCTCTGGGACATGGCTGAGGGGCAGGTTCGGGGAGTCCCGAGAGGCGTTACTGCTGGCTAGGGGTGGGGAGAAGGGAATGGGGCAGGGAAAGGAGATGGCCATGTATTGATTTAGTTGGGGTTGGTCCTGCTTTGAGCAGGGGTTGGACTAGATACCTCCTGAAGTCCCTTCCAACCCCGATATTCTATGATTCTATGATGGCTCCGAGGTGGGGGGGGGGCGGGGGTTGGGGGAGGGGGGGGCGGGGGGGGGGGGGGGGGGCGGGGATTAGGAGGGGGCAGGATTTGGCTGCCTGAAATCTCTCAGCTCACGATTTTCTGGCTAATTTCTTCCTGGCGTGGTGGTGGCATTTATCTAGGGCGACGTACAGAGCAGCACAGACAGGAACAAAGCCAGGTCCCTGCCCGGAGGCGGTTCTAATGTGATCTGCACGAGGAGGAAAGAGCATCGGCTCGGAGGGGGGACGAGCGGAGGGACCACACTGGGAAGGGGTGAAACAAGGGGAAGTGCTGAACGTTTGTGTGGGGCCGTGGGAGGTGAGCAGAGGCTGCAGGCATCCCACTGGGGCTACAGAGAACGTACCAGCCCCAGCCTGAGCAGTGCCCGGGGCCGGGCTGCGGCCCAGCTCTGCGGTGGAGCATGAACCAGAGCCTGGAAACGAGCCCTGTCTCCTGTCTCTCTGTACCGGAGCCTGATCTCGCCGATGATATTAAGAGGGGCAGATACATGTAGCTTGCTAATTATGTATGGTAATGATGGCAAATTTTGGCCACTCATAGAGCGATAGATTATCATAACCAACTGCATATAATGCTTTGGTGTAAGTGTTTTCTTTGTTCTTGCTGACTTATGAGCTCGAACCCAATTGCAATTGAAATAAACGGATCGCCCCTCCCGGGGCTCCTTGCTTGGTTAGCTGTGTCCGTCTCTCCTTATTCCTCAGCTGGAACGGACAGGAATTTCTATGACACCGACAACCCACAGCACCGATCCCTGGGGGGCTCTGCCACGGGCCCTCAGCACCGAGGGGCGGGAGAGTTACGGAGCCAGGCCTTTCTGCCTGGTAACACGAGTCCTGGTTTGGTGCTGGACCCAAGCCATGAGTCACCTGGAGCCTGGCCGGGTGAAATCTCAGGGTGGGAGGGTGTCACACCCACTCCTGGGGAGAGTCCAGTCACCCCCGGCTCGCCCAAGGGGGTGTGATGCTCGGGGCTGGGCCAGGGCGAGATCCCATCGGGGCTGAAGGGACGAGCTCCCCCTCTGGCTGCTCCAGCCGCGCTCCCATGCCTGGCTGTATTACAGCCGACTGGAGCTGCGCAGGCAGGGCATCAGGCCCCCGGCTCACTCCCCCAGGGCAGCCGATGGGCCGTGGGGATGGCTTGGCCCACCTCACCTCAGGAGGACACCAGACTGGGCTAATGCTCACCAAAGAAGTCGGCGAAAGGATCTCGTCCCCCAAAGAACTCTCTGAAGACCTCGTCCGCACCGCGGAAGGTGAAGGTGAAGCCCGGAGCTCCGGCACCACCCCGGGGATCCCCGGTCCCTGGGGGGAAAGCAGACGCTGGCCATTACAAACCTGCCTTCCCAGGGAAGGAGAACAGGAGGTCATTGGGGGCTGGCAAGGCTGGGATCCCCAGAGCTCTGTAGCCAGGTGTAGCCTAAAGGATTAACCTGCTTGCTTGCATATATATATTCTTTCTTATAGTTTAAGTATTTGATTTATTGTAACAGGTTTATAGATTTATACTGAAAATAAGTCTGGCTGTAACGCAAGGGACCCACGGGCCAAAACCTGTATGTTAAGCTAAGGCAAAGTTAGTATATCTATATCTGGGACCTTTCACCCAGATCGCAAAGTTGACCTACATATTGAGACCTTTTACCTAAACAGGAAGTCGCCCATGCATATGTCTAAGACAGAGGTGGGCAAACTACGGCCCGCGAGCCACATCCGGCCCGCGGGACCATCCTGCCTGGCCCCTGAGCTCCCGGCCGGGGAGGCTCACCCCCAGCCCCTCCCCTGCTGTCCCCGCTCCCACGCAGCCTCACCTCGCTGCGCCACCAGCGCTCTGGCCTGCCACTCCTGCCAGGCAGTGCGGCTGGCTCTGGCATGGTAAGCGGGTGGGGAGCGGGGGTACCGGGGGGCAGTCAGGGGACAGGGAGCAGGGGGTGTTGGATAGGCATAGGAGTCCCAGGGGACCTGTCAGGGGGCGGGGCAGTCAGGGCACAGGGGGGGTTGGATAGGGGGTGGGGTCCCTGGGGGGCAGTTAGGAGCGGGAGGTCCTCGGAGGGAGCGGTCAGGGGACGAGGAGCAGGGGGGGTTGGATGGGTCGGGGGTTCTGAGGGGGGCAGTCAGGGGGCGGGAAGTGGGAGGGGACGGATAGGGGGCTGGGGCCAGGCTGTTTGGGGAGGCACAGCCTTCCCTACCCGGCCCTCCATACAGTTTTGAAACCCCGATGTGGCCTTCAGGCCAAAAAGTTTGCCCACCCCGGTCTAAGACCTTTTATCTAGACAAATAGACAATGGAAGAATAGTATAGGGTTTTTTTTCAATGTTGTACCCACAGACTTAACAGGTACACCACAAGGAAAGAACTGAAATGACTAAAGAACCAAAACAAACTTATGTGTGTATGTACATGTCATGAATACGCACAAGCATACTAGCCTATGGGGTGAGTGTACCCTAACATTTCTGTGGGTGAGAAACGGAAGTTGGGCATAGGAGGAAGGATTTCCGGCACTTGTGCCCTATAAAAGAGGTGACCCACCTCGCTAGAATCTATCTATCTATCCATGACAACTACTAACTATGAGTAGGCCATACTCACTTTCTTTTCAAACTTTAAGTTCCAAGGGGACTAGGCTAAGCTTGGTTTCCCTAAACTTTTGCTCTTAGTTTTGTGTATTAGGTTTTAAGTTTAAGTTTAAGTTAGTTAAGTAAACTTGAAGTTCGCTCCGATAGCTCTTAACTCCAGATTCTTCTGAGCTCTGCATCTCTCCCTCAAGAACTGAGAAACCTGAACCGCCAGAGGTCCTGTGACTTTCACCACCAGGTTGTCAAGCAAGGGTGTGAGTATATTAACCAAAGCTTTGTCGCCTGCAATACTGTATTACCATATGTATCTTTTGAATAGCAGTAACACAATTGTAACTTTGTAACTCTCATTATTTTACCATTTAATTACTATTTCATTGGTTTTAATAAAAAGTCTTTACGGCTATATCTGTCTCAATGTGAGCTTCCTGTCACACCCCCGAGGGTCTTTTGTAAATTCTGTGAAGCCTGATTCGGGACAAGAACAGACTGGCGAGCCTAAAACCCACACTATCCAAATTAATATTATTAACACCCTAAACCAGGCAACAAAGGAAAGCCCTTCACCCAGAACTGTGGCCTCTGGACACTATGGATCTCAGGATGCAATGCATGGGAGCCTTTGGTGAGGCGGTTCCCATGGGGATCTCTGGTCGAGAGAGCTTCCCTGACCATAGTTAGGGTCAGCCCAGCCCTTAACGCCCGTGGGGAGAATCCCCCAGAGGGTCTGGAGCCACCCGCCCCCACACTCCTCTGTCTCAGCACCAGTGTCTCCGAGGAGGCTGGTGGGGCTGGGCCCAACTCCAGGAGGAATTAGGTGACTCCAGCAATTTGCACCAGGTAAGGGAGAGCTCAGATTTTTTTGGTGTGCCCCACTAAAATGGTGGCCAGACATAGGACCATGCTGTACCTCGGGAGACTTTCAGTGGAATGGCTGGGGCAGGGGGTGATGTTATTGACATAACCTGTGACCGTATCGATCATTGTTGCAACCACTGTTATATATTTGCAACTCTTGTACAAAGGTTGTCGGGTAAGGTGTCTATGGACAGGTTATGATTCACTGGTTATGATGATGCTGTCTGTATGTGTGTATCATTTTTGTAGTTGAAGTTATGAATATTGGCTATCTACTTGTAACTTACACACCTCTACCTCGATATAACGCGACCCGATATAACACGAATTCGGATATAACGCGGTAAAGCAGCGCTCCGGGGGGGCGGGGCTGCGCACTCTGGCGGATCAAAGCAAGTTCGCAGTTTCACCTATAACACGGTAAGATTTTTTGGCTCCTGAGGACAGCGTTATATCGGGGTAGAGGTGTATGTTTTGATAAGTAGCCTCAGCGAAGCATTTGGTCAGCTTCTTGAGACAGGACTATTCTCAGTAAGTGCCCAATCAAGAAACACTTAACTGACGATGGACTTTGGGAGACGCCAATCCACATCTGAGCTTACCTGGGAACGTTCAAACTAACATGTAAACAATGGTGTCGGCCTGCAAACTGAGTCATGCACGGACATGTGACTTGCCCATGTGACTCCAAACTCCATCTTGCTGTAATTTTCCACAGTAAGAACAAAGAGGGGTCCTACCACCTGGAAGAGACTATAAAAGGCAGCTGCCTCATCTCCATCTGGACTTCAATCCTGCTTCTTGCCTCTGGAGGAACTTTGCTACAAACTGAAGCTCTGAACAAAGGACTGAATGACCCATCCCAGCTGGGGATGTTCCAGAGACTTGATTTGAACCTGCAGTTTATTCCATCACTGCTACAAGCCTGAACCAAGAACTTTGCCATTACTGTATGGAATTGATTCCATTTAACCAATTCTAGCTCTCATCTCTATCTCTTTCCTTTTATGAATAAACCTTTAAATTTTAGATTCTAAAGGATTGGCAATAGCGTGATTTGTGGGTAAGATCTGATTTGTATATTGACCTGGGTCTGGGGCTTGATCCTTTGGGATCAGGAGAACCTTTTTTCTTTTATTGGGGTATTGGTTTTCATAACCATTTGTCCCCATAACGAGTGGCACTGGTGGTGATACTGCGAAACTGGAGTGTCAGGGAATTGCTTGTGTGACTTGTGGTTAGCCAGTGGGGTGAGACCGAAGTCCTCTCTGTTGGGCTGGTTTGGTTTGCCTGGGTGTGCAAAGGACCCCAGCCTTGGGCTGTAACTGCCCTGCTCTGAGCAATTTGTCCTGTATTGGCTCTCACAGTTGGGTCCCACCAAAGCCAGCATCGTTACACAGGGCACCAAGGGCGCTTCATGCCCAGGCGGGAAGGAGGTCCCCTAGGCCAGGATGTGCATCCAGACCGGTCCGCGGGAAAGGCCACTTCCCCCGGGTGGGTCACTCACCGGTCCCCGTAAGCCCGTCCTTGCCGTAGCGGTCGTAGAGGTCGCGCTTGCTCTCTGGAAGGGAGAAGGAGCAAGAGGTCACCCAGCCCATCTTCAGCCAAGTCTGGACACAGAGGCCCTTTCACCAGGCTGACCCCCCGCCCCAGTACTGAGCCAGAGGGGGCCTGCCCGCAAATGGGGAAGCAGCTGGAGGAACAGACATGGGACTGCCACAGCTGGCCTGGCCAGCGCCTACGCCAGGCTCCCTGCCCATCTAGTAAGGGACGGGAGAGCAGGTTTCCAGAGGATCTCCAGGGGGCTGCATAAGCAGTGATCAGTTCTCGACTTCACCCGGGGAGGGCCTGCTCCTCTGACCTGTGTGACCCCGGAGTCCGCGGCTTGGGGGAGCGAGGCAGCACTGGCGTCAAGGGAGCCATGCAGGCCTGTGAGCCGGCGAGCGCACCGGGCAGCACCCACAGCGGCAGCGGAGGGAGCCGGCGAGCGCGCCGGGCAGCACCCAGAGTGGCAGCGGAGGGAGCCGGCGAGCGCACCGGGCAGCACCCAGAGCGGCAGCGGGGGGAGCCGGCGAGCGCGCC
>NW_020664413.1:63965-66732 GCF_002925995.2 Terrapene triunguis
CGGGGGGAGCCGGCGAGCGCGCCGGGCAGCACCCAGAGCGGCAGCGGAGGGAGCTGACAGGTTGTTCGGCGAGCAAAAGGCTGGAGAGTTTGGGTAGTGGGAGGTGCCAGCCAGGGACGAGGCTGGGCTGTGGAGCAGACGGGCAGGTGATGCTGAGAGAAGATGGGAGCACACACAGGCATGACCGACGCAGGGGAGAACACCCACAGGTACACGCTGCCACCCCCCAGGACTGGAGGAGAACGAGATCAGCGTCCCGGTCCCGGTGCTCGGTGCATGCGGGGCAGTTAAATGTCCCGATCTCTGCCAGGGAACGAAATCGCCAAACAGCCAAATGATGCCGGCGTTCCTGTGCTGTGGAGACCACCTCCTGGCCCGGAACGTGGCCACTGCCTCCCGGGCTGCTTCGGAGAGTCCAGGGCAATCCCCAGGGGACCCGGAGCTGCGCGATAGGAACCATCCGGGGACTGGGCTCTGTCTGCACTTAAACCGCTCCAGCGGCACAGCTGTCCCGTGTCAGCGCAGACACGGGGGAAGGAAGGGGGGTTTCCCATCGCCGTCGCTAACCCACCACCCCAGAGGCGGCAGCAAGAGCTTCCTTCGGCCTAGCGCTGGCTACCCGGGGGCTGAGCTCGGCACAGCGACGTCTCTCCCGGGGGGTGGATTTTTCACATGCCGACCTCAGTTTTCAGTGGAGACCAGCCCGGGGCTTCTGAAGAAGGGTTAACGGGGCTTCATCCTAGCACAGCCCAAAGACAACTAATGAAGGACTTGCCCAAAGCCGGCAACTGTGGGGAGGGTGCGGCTGCTGGGAAGGGACAGGGATTCAGGGTGTGCAGGGCTGTGACTAGGAGGCACAAGAGGAGAAGATGGAGGCTGACTATCTGGAAGGAGCTCTTGTCTGAGGGAGGGGCTGGGCTCTGGGACTGTCCCCTGGGCGAGGGGTGGGAGCCCCCACCTTTGGGGCATGTTCCGAGGGGAGCAGTCCTGCACCTATTGGGTCGTCACAGGGCTCCAGGCTCCCAGCCCCTGCTCAGCCTGGGATCGGGGCACCGCAGGAGCCAGACAGGGGTCGCACTGAAGGATTCCTGCATGGGACCCTTTTGCCAGGGGCAGAGAGGAGGCAGGAGGCATTGCTCCAGCAGGCTTCCCTTCCACCATCCCAGCCTGGCAAACGGCACCTTGCCATGTCCTAGGGGCAGGAGAGGCGATGGCCACGAACGGGCCGAGGGGACGCCCTAGAGCCCAGCTGGAGCAGCGGGCGACGGTAGATTATGGAGTCTCGGTTTAGTGCCTGCGTTGAAACATGGGCAGCGTGGTCACAGGAGCTCGGCTGGCCCAGGGCAGCCCGTTGTGCTTCATTCCGGGCAGCTGCCCCGCCAGGGCCAGGCAGCGGACACCTCGCTGAAGGGCCATCTCTGACAGCCGTCAAGCTGCCATCGACTCTGACTGACTGGTCCACACCCACAGCCTGGGTCGGCCCAGCGAGATGGAGTTAGCCAGTCTGAGCCCCGGCGTAGGGTCGAATGATTCCATTGACCCAGCGCCCACCCTTCGGGGGACGGGGCTGGATTTACACAGCGACGGGAAACCCCCTTCTGTGGTGGTAGCAAGTGTCCACACTACAGCCACGTTGTGCAGCATTTATAGGGGGGGCCTGGCCGAGCCCCCCAGGACAATGGCCTTTCTACGCAGGGGCCTGGTGGAGCTTCCCCGCCTGAGCACATGGTGCAGCGCTCCGGGCCCGTTGTGGGTGCGGGGTCCGGCTCCGTGCAGGGGGTTCACGCCAGCAGCAAAGGGCTTGGAGAGAGAGGGGAGCGGGGGACGCTGTCCAGCCGGAAACGCTGATGAACCTCGGATTAGCTTAGCCCAGGGCAGCGGGAGTCTCACAGCTTGTGTAGTTTTCAGGGATCTGTGACTCTCAAAGGCTTTAAGGCTGAGGTCACTGGGGTTAGGAAACTCGCCTGCGCCGCCTGCCACGTTGTCCCCAAAGGGGCTGAATGGGGTGCCCGAGTGCCTGCAGCCCCGTGGAGCTCGGCGGGAGGGCGGGTGAGCACTGGGGGGCTCAGGAGGACTCAGACACGGGCTTTGAGGTCTAGGATGGCTGGACAGTGGTGGGAAGAAGCCGGATGAGAGGACTGGGCCCTGGAGTGTGCCCTATAGACCCATGGCTAGAACTGGTGACTAGACTCCCAGGCCCTGCAGGCTTGGAAGCACCTGGCAGCCAGCGACTGGGGCGGCTGGTGAGAGGACAGCGGCACACTGGGAGAAACCCAGCAGGCAACAGAGAGAGCAAACCCTTCTTCCAAGCGCAGCAAGAGGGCCTGAGAGCCTGCTCTGACCCACGGCCACCCCACCCTGTGCAGGGAGTGTGCCCCCACTGCCGGGACCCACACTGAGCCCGGAGAGAGGGGAGACGCCGGCCCCCACTGCCTGCTTTGAGCAGGGGGTTGGACTAGATGACCTCCTGAGGTCCCTTCCAACCCTGATATTCTATGATTCTGTGAGACACCGGCCCCGACTGCCGGGACCCACACTGAGCCCGGAGAGAGGGGAGACGCCGGCCCCCACTGCCGGGACCCACACTGAGCACGGAGGGACAAGAGACGCCGGCCCCGACTGTCGGGACCCACACTGAGCCTGGAGGGACAGGAGAGGCCGGCCCCCACTGCCGGGACCCACACTGAGCACGGAGAGAGGGGAGACGCCGGCCCCGACTGCCGGGACCCACACTGAGCCCGGAGGGACAGGAGACGCCGGCCCCCAC
>NW_020664413.1:66742-66836 GCF_002925995.2 Terrapene triunguis
GAGACGCCGGCCCCCACTGCTGGGACCCACACTGAGCCCGGAGGGACGGGAGATGCCGGCCCCCACTGCTGGGACCCACACTGAGCCCGGAGGG
>NW_020664413.1:66936-80689 GCF_002925995.2 Terrapene triunguis
CACTGCTGGGACCCACACTGAGCCCGGAGGGAGGGGAGACGCCGGCCACTTACTGTCCGACAGCACTTCGTAGGCCTCCGCGATCTCTTTGAACTTCCGCTCGGCGTGTTCCTTGTTCTCCGGGTTCTTATCCGGGTGCCATTTCAGCGCCGCCTTCCTGTACCTGCACAGCGTCGAGAGAGACAGCAGTAAGCAGCGATCCCTGAGTGTGCCCGTCACCAGGGGCTGCGCCCAGTCGAATCTTCCCCTTGTCCCCTCCTTCCCCAACGCTGCTTCCCCAGAAAGCAGGGCTGGATCTTCCTAGAGAGCCGAGTTTGGCTTTGGAGATGCCCCGGCAAGCACAGCAGCGCCCCAGTCCCTTCGGCTGTCCCACGTCTCCAGTCAGGGCTGGACCAGTCCGATTCGTGCGTCCGGATCAACCCCATGGCTGTCACCTCTGCTCCATTTGGACACGGGAGCCTGTCTTCCTGCTGTGACTCCTCACGGGATCCAGAGGAGCTCCCCCTTCCCTGCTCGGTGATTATTGCTAGGGTCGCCAATTTTCTAATCGCACAAAACCGAACACCCTTGCCCCACCCCTGCCCCGAGGCTCCGCCCGAGGCCCCGCCCCTGCCCTGCCTCTTCTCTGAGGCCCCGCCTCCTGCTCACACCATTCCTCCTCCCTCAGTCGCTCGCTCTCCCCCACCCTCAACCGCGTTCACCGGGCTGGGGCAGGGTTGGGATGCGGGAGGAGGTGAGGACTCTGCCTGGGGATGCAGGCTCCAGGGTGGGGCCAGGGATGAGGGGTTCAGGCTGTGGGAGGGGGCTCCGGGCTGGGGCACGGGCTCTGGGAGGGAGTTTGCATGTGGGGGGGGCTCAGGGCTGGGGCAGGGGGTTCGGAGTGCAGGCTCTGGTCGGGCAGCGCTTACTTCAGGCGGCTCCCAGAAGCGGCTTATATGTCCAATTCCTAGGTGTAGGGGCGGCCAGGGGGCTCCGCGTGATTCCTGCGCCCGCAGGCATTGCCCCCGCAGCTTCCATTGGCTGCGGTTCCCAGCCAATGGGAGCTGCAGAGCTGGCGCTCAGGGCTGGGGCACCGCGCAAAGCCTCCCTGGCCACCCCTGCACCTAGGGGCCACAGGGACATGCCATTGCTTCCGGGAGCTGCATGGAGCCAGGGCAGGCAGGGAGCCTGCCTTAGCCCCGCTGCACCACCAACCGGCCCAGTCAGCAGTGCTGATTGGAGACACCGGGATCCCTTTTCAACCGGGCATTTCAGTCGAAAACTGGACACCTGGCAACCCTAGTTATTGACATGGATGAATGCAATTCCATCCCCAGGCAATGACAGACTCTGGGCCCTGGCTGCAGCCTGCATGGGACACTTCCTGGCTCAGGGGCAGCAGCATCTCCTGACTATAACTCCCTGCTCTGGGCGTGTTTCCTGCCCTGGGGTTTATTCGGACAAGCTGCCCTTTGATGGTGGTCGTGGGGTTTTCCCCGAAGTGCCAGGAGGGGCACAAGCACCCTTTAAGGCAGTGGTTCTCAAACTTCTTTGATTGCACTCCCCTTAGACTCATAGAATATCAGGGTTGGAAGGGACCTCAGGAGATATCTAGTCCAACCCCCTGCTCAAAGCAGGACCAACCCCAACTAAATCATCCCAGCCAGGGCTTTGTCAAGCCGGGCCTTAAACACCTCTAAGGAAGGAGATTCCACCACCTCCCTAGGTAACCCATTCCAGTGCTTCACCACCCTCCTAGTGAAAAAGTTTTTCCTAATATCCAACCTAAACCTCCCCCACTGCAACGTGAGACCATTGCTCCTTGTTCTGTCATCTGCCACCACTGAGAACAGTCTAGATCCATCCTCTTTGGAACCCCCCTTCAGGTAGTTGAAAGCAGCTATCAAATCCCCCCTCACTCTTCTCTTCTGCAGACTAAACAATCCCAGTTCCCTCAGCCTCTCCTCATAAATCATGTGCTCCAGCCCCCTAATCATTTTTGTTGCCCTCCACTGGACTCTCTCCAATTTTTCCACATCCTTCTTGTAGTGTGGGGCCCAAAACTGGACCCAGTACTCCAGATGAGTACTTTGTGTCTGTAGGAGTTTACGTCCCCCACCCCACCACATAAGTACATATACCAATAAAACAAATCAATATGCAACTCTCACTATTAAAACCTGTAAGGCAGTGGCTCAAACAGAGCCACTGAAATACAGAGTAATGGACCTTTTCAGTGAGCTTCTGCCGAGTGGCATCACACTGTTGTGACTAGTGTGCTGGGTGTGCCTGTTTTCTGGAGCAGAGCAATTCCATTCTGGGCTGGGTGATGGAGACAGCTATCCGGAGGGTTCCCTTCTGCCTGGAGTATGTTTCTTCAGGAACCCATCAATTTTATCATTTAATAGCAGAAGGTTCAAGTTGGCACTTGAAGTGAAACATTCGGCTCCTCAGAAATGTCTGCTAAATATGCTAGCTTTGAAAGCCATTTGGAATCAGAGAAAAGTTCTGCATAAGGTGAGCCGGCGTCAAGAAGGAACAAGCTGAGTTCATCTTTCAGCTCAAATACATGCATCCGGATTTTTCCTCGAGATAGCCCCTGGATTTCTCCTGTTCTGATCCCATCTCTACATAACCTTGAGAACAATCTCGAGTTCAGGGGACAAGACTTAACAAAGTTCACTATTTTTATTGCAGTTAGCAGGACACAATCAAGTTCTGGTTCGAGTGT
Source organism: Terrapene triunguis (assembly GCF_002925995.2). Lineage (NCBI taxonomy): Eukaryota > Metazoa > Chordata > Testudines > Emydidae > Terrapene > Terrapene triunguis. Next base: position 69,647 of record NW_020664413.1, read on the forward strand.
GTTGGAAGCCAGAGCTTCCCAGTGTGTACACAATGTGTGAAAACAACATGCGGCACCACTCCCAGAACTTCTGCTTTCGCTCCAGCTTTTCCCCCCATAGCACTGGCCCCATCTGTACATACACCAACTCAGCATAACCACTCCAGTCCTTCTTCATGCATGAAGTTGTCAAGTTTGCAAAATATTTCTTGCCCTATTGTCTCTCCTTGAAGAGAATTGCAAAATAAATCTTCTTGCAGCTTCCTGTTGTAGCAGTAACTGACATACACAAGCAGCTGAGCCGGATTAGAGATGTCTGGAGACCCATCGAGTTGTAAGGCATCTTTGGGGCTATGTTTAAACCGTTCGATCAGCTGAATCTTTATGTCGTTGGCAATATCATCAGTGCGACGTGCAACTGTATCGTTGGACAATGGAATGGCTTGAAGTCAGGGCCGGCTCCAGGCACCAGCCTACCAAGCAGGTGCTTGGGGCGGCACCTGGAGGGGGGCGGCACTCAGGCCCGAGAGCGGGGCCACGACTGGGCTCGCCGCCCTCCCCGCGGCGCTCCGGCCGCCAGGGAGAGCGGAGCCACAGCGGGCTCGCCGCCCTCCCCCGGCGCTCCGGCCGGTCGGGGAGAGCGGAGCCGCGGCGGGCTCGCCACCCTCCCCCCGGCGCTCCTGCCACCGGGTAGAGCGGGGCTTGCGGCGGGCTCGCCGCCCTCCCCCCGGCGCTCTGGCCGGTCGGGGAGAGCGGGGCCCCGGATGGGCTCTCCGCCCTTCTCCCGGTGCTCCAGCCGGTCGGGGAGAGCGGGGCCGCGGCCGGGCTCGGCGCCCTCCCCTGCCGCGCTCCCCGCCGGGGGGTGGGTGGGGCGGCGGGAGGCTTTTTTGCCTGGGGCGGCAAAAAAGCCAGAGCCGGCCCTGCTTGAAGTGGAGTTGCAAATTTGTCACTGCATAATGCAACACGTTGCTACGCAGCCAGAGAATGGTGTTTCACCCACTGTGTGTGGGGAGGGGCTTTTTTACATTTAGCAATTAGGTAGGAAACTGTAGGAAGCCGTTAGAGTTTTTGCTGGGGTTGTTGTTTGTTTGTTCATAACATCCCGTTGACCTTTAAGGTCTCATTCTTTCCACTGGAAATTCGCGGCTGGCTTATCGGCGTGCGTGGCGTGTTTGGGCTGCAGATGCCTCTGCAGCTTTATGGGTTTTAAGCTCTCTTGTGCAAACTCTTCTGAGCATAGGACACACTGTGGGTGCGCCACATTTCCAATCCGCAAGTAGGTGAAGCCGTATTGTGTGTATTCCTCTTGGTATTTCCTCCGCTTGACTTTATGCCATGGGTCGTGAGACGGATTGGCCGCCCACAGACCCGGAGGGGGAGGGGCCCCTCACTGAGCCCTGGTGGGCGGAGCCACACCTCGCTCAACCCTCCCGCTGGAAGTCAGTGGGCAGGACCAGAAGTATAAAAGCTTGGCCGGAGAACTCAGTCGGGAGGCAGCCGCCGGAGGAGTCAGACGCCTCCTGCGAGCTCTTGAGCTGGGAGGCTGCTGCAGGCCCCGAGGGAGCCGAGGACTGGCCAGGGCCATTTACAGACCCGAGCAGGGAGGAACTGCAAGCGCTGACAGAGGCCTTCTTCCCTGACGACCAGGACGACCCTCTCCCAAGGCAGATATGTCCAGAGGGGGAGCTGGGAAGTGGCTCAGGGGTAGCCGACCCCGGTCTGGCTGCAACGCTGCCAGTGAGTGAGTCAGCCCCTCCCTGCAACGGACTACACGTGTCACAGCCTTATCTGCAGCACGCTTCACTATTTGTGTGGCTTGCTTCTCAATATCTCCCACCAACGGCAGTGCTTCACTTGGATCTGTTTTGGCTTCTGAGTTGGTTTTTTTGTTTTGTTATTTTCTGTTGCACGAATGAGCCAAGGATCCATTGTAGTAACAGCACAAGTAAAACTGCGCTTGTGGTCCATGCTTACAATTAAATGTGCACACCGCCTCGTAGCAAACGGATTAACATACAGATGGCAACAACTTTGTATAATGCTATGCAAGCTTAACAGAAAGCCGTCAAAATGCACAGGGCCCTCTGGTGCAGCATTTCTCAAACTGGGGGTCCTGACCCAAAAGGGGTCACAACCCAATTGTAGGGGTGTTGCAGTATTGCCGCCCTTACTTCTGCGCTGCCTTCAGAGCTGAGCGGTGGGAGAGCGGCAGCTGCTGGCCGGGCACCCAGCTGTGAAGGCAGCACCGCCGCCAGCAGCAGCGCAGAAGTAAGGGTGGCATGGAACATACAACGGTATGAACACAGCTGCGAAACTGGCTCTTTACGCCCCGACCAACCTGCAAAAAATGTGTGATTTCGCCACAATTTAAGTAGATGCCTGTTGATTGCTGTGGGCAAAATGTGCGCCGTAAGGGTGTTTTTTTCCCCCTAAAGCTTCTCACACAACCCCAGAAAACAGCCCCCCAGTTTGAGAACCTCTGCTTTAAGGAATGACAATAACTCTGCCATGCTACGGCATCCCAGCAGGGACCAGGGATGGTTCGTGCTGGACACCACGGCAGGATCTGCCCAGGAAGGAGGGTCTCCCTTTAAACATGTGTCGGTCCCCTCACCTCCCCCCCATGTGGCTTTCTACCACCGCCAGGCTGCAGTAATGATGGGATCTTAGGGCCCAGCGTGGCTGTGAGCGAATGGTGGCTAGGTGGAACCACAGCCCTGCTGCAGAGGGCCTTGCCTGCTCTCGCTGACACTGATGGGTGTTTGGACCCTGATTTCAGGAGCAGCAGACTTGGGGTCAAAGGCAGGGCTCCCAGGGTAACTCCAACTGCAGTAGCTCTGGTCACCTTTGCCCTCCCAAGAATCATAGAATCATAGACTATCAGGGTTGGAAGGGACCTCAGGAGGTATCTAGTCCAACCCCCTGCTCAAAGCAGGACCAATTCCCAACTAAATCATCCCAGCCAGGGCTTTGTCAAGCCGGGCCTTAAAAACCTCCAAGGAAGGAGATTCCACCACCTCCCTAGGTAACGCATTCCAGTGCTTCACCACCGTGTCTCTGTCACAGCTCAGTGGGGAAAGGGCAGCCCCTAACAGGATACCTATGCACAGCACAGGGTACTACAGGGGAGCCAGCTCCCGGCCACCCCCCCTCCCACGTGTCCCGGCTCACACCACAGACTAGCTCCACCTCCACCGCCCTCCTGGCCCTGCAGCCACCTCAGCATCCATTCCTAGATTCCAAGGCCCGTTGGGGCCACCTAGTCTGAGCCCTGCAGAGCACAGGCCGAGAACGGCCCCCTTTCCCGAGAGGGCGGCATGGTCCCTGTAGCGAAGAGTGTTTGTCCATGGTCCTGTTACATGACGGTGGGACTCAGCGCTGCCCCACGGAGATCGCTAGATGCCCCGCGTCCAGAGCCCCTGGGGACAGCACTGGCATGCCCAGAGGAACGGTGCCATCGGGACGCCTGGGGATGAGGCTGCGGCTGCTCCAAGGAAGAGGGACTTACGCCTTTTTTATGTCGTCAGAGGAGGCGCTGCGGGGAATGCCCAGGGCTTCATAGTACTCCACCATGGCAGGTGTGGGTCCTGTGCCGAGGCCAGCAGGGAACCTAGGAGGGAAAGGCAGTGAACGGCATTGAGGAGAGCAGCCAGCCTGCAGGTCCCAGAGTGAGGCGCCCCCTCACCCAGTCCAGCTGCAGCCCGTACCTCTCTTCGAGCAGACAACCTCGGCCAGATCCCTCTGTCCTCTCTTACCCACACCCTCCAAACAGAGCCTGCATGGTCTGTCTGTCCCAAGTCCTTGTCCATCTGTTCAGCTCACACAGGTTCTGACCTCAACCCAGCCACTGTTCAGAAATCCACCCCTGACTCTCTCACCCCCCTGCCACTCGGTGCAGCCCCCGAATGGCATCTCTCTCATTGATACGCCCCACCTCACCCCGCCCCTCTGCACTGTCCTCATCCCTCTGCAGCGTTATTATAGTATGTTAGAGCAAACCACAGTGTCCTAGACACTGCGACGCGTGTATAAACCCCGGCCACACTGGCAGTGAGAGGGTTAAAGGAAAGTCCAATTAGCCCTTAATTATGGGTTAGCTCCAGCTGGGGAGAACCAGCCTGGCTGGTTCCTATAAAGGAAGGACTGAGGGCCCTGGGGTGGGGAGTCCTAGCTCTCTCTCTAGGACAGGAACCCAAAGGGGTGTTTGGGCAGGTGGCTGTACACTGGGCCTGTCTCTGCAGGGAGAAGGAGACCCCTAAAGCAGGAGAAAAGCCTGTGAGGGAGAAGCCCTGAGGGTCGGTGGCTTGGGAGGTGCTGGGGAGAGAGCCGTGGGGGTAACAGAGCGAGGAGAAAGTTTGCGGGTTGGAGGACTGAGTCGAGGGAGGGAGTGTTTTCATTCCTCTGCGTTGGGATGTTGTCACCTCAGACGGGGCAGGACTCTGAGGGTGGATCTGCACTGTAGCTGGGCCTGTGCTTCCCAGCTAGAGCCAGCATGCTGAAAACAGCAGTGTTGCTAGGGGTAGCATCATGGGCCGGTACTGGGGCAATCCACTGCGGACAAAGTGACATGGACGCCCTGGGCATGGACCCGGACCAGACAGATAGCTTGTGCTGCCCCTGGCTAGGCTGCTTGCGTCTGCCTGGGCTGGGACGTGCTCCCCCAGCGGCAGTGTCAACATCCCCTGGAGGGGAACTCACTGCAGAGCTGGGAGGGAGAGGCACTGTGATGCTGGCTCTCACCACAAGGAGGTGCTCTGCTATGGTGAGTCTATGAGAGGTGCCTTACTGGGGATGCAGGCAGCTGTGGGTCCTGCCCAAAGGATGGGGGTGCTGAGGGCTGGGGGCAAGGACTGGTGGGGTTACAGTACTGTAGTCACATGACCACTCTGTTTAGGCATCGGTACAGCTAATAATGCCACTTTGCACCAATATACCAATGGCTACTGACTCCCTCCTGCAAGCAGCATGAAGGACGCCAGCCTGAAGGAGGGAGCTGGATGAGGAGGCAGGTGGCTTTGGGCCCAGAGCTGGGAGGTCCCTGCCCCGGTTGTGGAGGGAGGCCAGAGAAACACGTGGCAGTGGCTGTTGTGGATGCAGACACACTGTCCCTAAGTCGTCATAAGAATGGCCATACTGGGTCCATCCAGCCTAGTGTCCTGTCTTCTGACAGTGGCAAATGCCAGGTGCCCCAGAGGGAATGAACAGAACAGGGAGTCATCAAGTGATCCATCCCCCGTCCCCCATTTCTAGCTTTTGGCAAACAGAGGCTAGGGACACCATCCTGGCTAATAGCCATTGATGGACCTATCCTCCATGAATTTATCTAGTTCTTTTTTGAACCCTGTTATAGTCTTGGCCTTCACAACATTCTCTGCCAAGGAGTTCCACAGGTTGGCTGTGCGTTGTGTAAAAAATACTTCCTTTTGTTTGTTTTAAACCTGCTGCCTCTTAATTTCATTTGGTGATCCCTAGCTCTTGTGTTATGAGAAGGCGTAAATAACACTTCCCAATTCACTCTCTCCACACCAGTCATGATTTCATAGACCTCTATCATATCCCCCCTTAGTCATCTCCTTTTCCAAACTGAAAAGTCCCAGTCTTATTAATCTCTCCTCATACGGCAGCCATTCCACACCCCTAATAGTTTTTGTTGCCCTTTTCTGAACCTTTTCCAATTATAATATATCTTTTCTGAGATGGGGCGACCGCATCTGCACACAGTATTCAAGATGTGGGTGTACCTTGGTTTTATATAGAGGCAATATGATATTTTTAGTCTTATCTATCCCTTTCTTAATGATTCCCAATGTTCTGTTTGCTTTTTTGACTGCCGTTGCACGTTGAGTGGATGTTTTCAGAAAACTATCCACAGTGACTCCAAGATCTTTCTTGAGTGGAAACAGCTAATTTAGACCCCATCATTTTGTATGTATAGTTAGGATTATGTTTTCCAATGTCCATTACTTTGAATTTATCAACATTGAATTTCATCTGCCATTTTGTTGCCCAGTCACTCAGTTTTGAGAGATCCTTTTGTAGCTCTTCACAGTCTGCTTGGGACTTAACTATCTTGAGTAATTTTGTATCATCGGCAAATTTTGCCATCTCACTGTTTACCCCTTTTTCCAGATCATTTATGAATATGTTGAATAGGACCAGTCCCAGTACAGACCCCTGGGAGACACCACTATTTACCTCTCTCCATTCTGAAAACGGACCATTTATTCCTACCCTTCGTTGCCACTGGATCCCCCTTGTCCACATGCTTGTTGACCCCCCTCAAAGAATTCTAGTAGATTGGTGAGGCATGCTTTCCCATTACAAAAACCATGTTGACAATTCCCCAACACATTATGTACATCTATATTTTGGACAATTTTGTTCTTTACTATAGTTTCAACCAGTTTGCCCAGTACTGAAGTCAGGCTTGCCAGTCTATAATTGCCGGGGTCACCTCTGGAGCCCTTTTTAAAAATTGGCATTGCATTAGCTGTCCTCCAGTCATTTGGTACAGAAGCTGATTTAAATAAGTTACAGACAGTTAGTAGTCCTGCAGTTTCACATTTGAGTTCCTTCAGAACTCTTGGGTGATACCATCTGGTCATGGTGACTTATTACTGTTTAGTTTATCAATTTATTCCAAGACTTCCTCTAATGACACCTCAGTCTGGGACAAACCCCAAACTTGAGCCCTTCTTTTTAGGTGACAAATCTGAGGAATTTCCCTCACATCCTCAACCGTGAAGACGATGCAAAGTATTCATTTAGTTTCTCTGCAATGGTCTTATCATCCTTGAATGATTGTCCAGTGGCCCCACTTATTGTTTAGCAGGCTTCCTGTGTCTGATGTACTTAAAATGTTTTTTGCTATTACTTTTTGAGTCTTTGGCTAGCTGTTCTTCAAATTCTTTTTTGGCCTTCCTAATTATATTTTCACACTTCATTTGTCAGGGTTTATGCTCTTTTCTATTTTCCTCACTAGGATTTAACTTCCACTTTTTAAAGGATGCCTTTTTGCCTCTCACTGCTTCTTTTACTTTGTTGTTTAACCACGGTGACTCTTTTTTGGTTCTCTTACTATATTTTTTTAATTTGGGGGATACATTTAAGTTGAGCCTCTATTATGGTCTCTTTAAAAAGTTTCCACGCAGCTCGCAGGGATTTTACTTTTGGTGCTGTACCTTTTAACTAACCTCCTCATATTTTTTTTTATTTGTTTGTTTTTCTTTTCTTTTCCCCCAGCAGTGAGCTTGCAAGTGACCATCACAGCTGGACACAGAAGCTGTATTGTACATCTCTGCTGTTCGTTTCCCTCCCCTCTTGTGTGTGTTTTTTGTCTTCTAGGAAACCAAATCAGATTTTAACAGCAGCCCCAGCTGATGCTCATCTCAGCGAGCTTCTCCCCCCAAAGAAGAGTTATTGCCATCTTTGGTACCATCTAAAAGACTGTCAAACATGGGGGGCCTTTCCTCCTACCACCTCTCCCCAACTATGGGGAAAGAGGGAGGGTGGGTGTAAAATAAGGCTTTCATTTTAACATTTGAAATGCTGTTTTTCTGGATCTTTAATGAAAGGCTCAAGGGATTTTTAGGGGTGTGTTGGCCATGGTACCGAGCAGGCTGAGGTCTCTGCATAGAAACCCTGCACCTTACTCCATGGTGGACAGTGACTGGGTAATGTTAACGCCTTTAGCCCATATGTTCCAGCTACGCTGCTACAACAGTCCCCTTCTCGGCCCTGGAGCTGCTGCTGAGCAGTGAGCTCCCCTGGGGGTCCCACAAGCAGAGGGGCCTAGTTCAGCTGTATTGCCTGAGCAGCGTGTGCACCCGTGATAGACGAAGGAACCTAACCATGAGTGTCCTGCTCGCTCTAAGCGAGGGTCTCTCCATGGTGCGGCTCTCCAGGGCCTGCCATGGGGCTCTGCATGTGCTGCAGCTCTGCCTCGGCCGTACCTTATCGCTGCAGGAGAGACGGCCCCAGCTGCACCATGGTCTCACCAATCCAATGGCTCCTCTTTCACTTCACACCTGCAATGCCTGCTGCTGGCTTGGGGAAGGAGGGCGGGGCAGGAGCTCATCAGCAGCCCATCACATTCCTCCACTGCTGATTAACAGCTGCTGCAGCCAATGGGACGCTCAGGCTGATTGTGATGTCAAGGTTCTGCATTTATGAGGCTGCAATCCCCAGCCTCAGCCCAGCAGCGGTCTGGACAGTGGTCCTCGGGGGTATTAACCTAATTCCCCTCCCCCCACCCCCACTTTAAGGGCACATATCACTGTGTGGGGTTGAGGAGAAGGAAGTTACTCCTCCTCACAAGTTTTATAGCCTCCTTGCCCCTAGTAGAATGTCGGGCTCTGTGCGGCAGCAGATTTGCCACCTTCCTCTCTCTGCTAGCTGCCCCCTTAGTGGTCTGAGCAGCATGCTCCCCAGCTGTGGTTATGGGGCTTTGATCTATGGCAGCCCCTCAGCTGTAGCATGAGTCTTTCCTCGTCAGATGCTTGTGATCTCCGCCCATTACCACTTCTCAGGTTATAGCATCCAAGAGTGAAGGGGCCAGACCAGACAGGTCCCTGCACAAAGACCACCTACTACTAGTGAACGGGGTGAGAGGGAGGGCGATTATACACCAGGGGGCTGGATGCATCCCTCAAGAGTTCATGTCAGACTTCTTAATAGCGGGGGCTCTTTCTCGAAGGGGTGGAATTTTTAAGGGAAGTCGTATTCTGGGGGGTATTGGCCGGACCCCACTGAAACTCGCTTTTGACATTAATACTTTAAAAGAAAAGAGTCCAGGAATTTCACTGTTCTTTGCCTTTTTACTGAGTGCCGCATGTTTGTGTGCCCCCAAAGGAGAAAATCTCTGTTCCCGCAGACCTCATGAGGCGTCCCAAAGCCAGATCGCATTCTGCAGCTCTTGCCAAGCCTATAAAAGGGAGCTGTGCTGAGAGGAGGAGCCCGCTCTTATCCACATGGAAAACGTAATAACTACCCAGGCTGGGAGCTGCTCTCACCACTAGGTAACACTCTCTCAGATGGAGCCCAAGCAAGTCTGGGCAGAGAATGTGAAATGCTTCCCCTACGCTTAAAAGCAGTACAGTGGTGGGCTTCAGCTCGGCCTCTCTTCAGAGCTTTCATGTACAGGGACTCTTGTTCTGAGTTTGTACAGCACCTAACGCAAGGAGGGTCCTAGGCCACGCTGGGGGTGCCTAAGCACTGTGGCAATACAAATAAATAATAGCAAGCCCAGGGCTACTTTGCAGAGCATGGGCACCTTAAAGATTGAAACAAAAGCTGAAGAAGGGGAAGAATCCTGCTGTCTTCTGCTGCTTGATTCCCCGTCCTACAATCTGAGTCGCCCCACTGGGGAGCAGAGCCTAGAGTCCAGGCAGCATAACCAGCAGTGACACCTAGGAGCTTTTTCTATTTGAAAATGTGGAAGCGACGTCTCTATACCTCTGCATCTGATTTAGCCCTACGCCAGCCTAGGGCCAGCAGGTCCCTCCTGTCTGAGCTAACAATGAGTGACTCCTGTTTACCCTGCCAGGGGCCTAGAGAGGGGAATCTCCAGCTGGGGGGGGAGAGGGGGGCAGGAGGGACTGATACTACCCTGCCCTATCCATATTGCTAAATAGGAATGGGGATCTTGTGGGTCTCAAATGGAAAAGCTTGAGATTCACGGCTCTTGAAAAATCTATCTAGGTATTTCTACGGCCCCCGCTAATGCAGTATCTGAACCTCACAGTTGGGCCAGTTCTGGTGTCAACACTTAAAAGGTTGTTGAAAAGGGGGAAAGGATTCAGAAAAGAGCCCCAAGAACGAGCTGATATCTGGGGAACCAGCTTTCTAGGGGGAGACTAAAGAAACTCAATCGCTTTGCTTATCAAAGAAAAAGTTCAGTGACTGGATACTAGTCTATCGATTTCAGCAGAGGCCTTCTCCCTGTATGGTTGAGGGCTCTTCAGCAGTGTAGCAGACAACAGCAGAACCAGATCTAATGGCTTAAAACTGAAGCTAGATACATTCCAGCTGCAAATGAGATGCACATGTTTTAAGACAGGGATTCTCAAACTGGGGATCGGGACCCCTCAGGGGTTTGTGAGGTTATTCCATGGGGGTCACAAGCTGTCAGCCTCCACCTCAAACCCCGCTTTGCCTCCAGCATTTATAATGGTGTTAAATATATAAAAAAGTGTTTTTAATTTAGAAGGGGGGGTCACACTCAGAGGCTTGCTCTGTGAAAGGGGTCACCAGTAAAAAAGTTTGAGAACCACTGTTTTAAGGAGAGTGATTACCTATTGGCCCAGCTTCCCAAGTAATGTGGCTGGTGGATTCTCCATTACTTGGGGCTTGTCTGCACCTGAGATGTAATTTGCAATAAGGCAGAGTGTCCATTTAAAGCAGAACAACAGTTCTGGACAGCTCCCTGTGTGGACGCTCTGTTCTTGCGGCCCCGGCAAGCGGGGCAGCGTCGCCGCCCCCGTGACAGATGGGCAGAGAGAGCTGCCCAGGGTCAGGCAGGGACAAAGGACCCCGGAGTCCTGCGCCCCAGGCAGGGCCCTAACCACAAGCTCAGCATGGTGGCAGCTGTGACACCCTATGGCCCTGCCCCTGCACCCCATGGGAAGTTTGCCTTAGACTGTCTGACCAACAGGCCTGGCCCTGCCCCACCTAGCAACCGCCCCACCTAGCAACCAGCCGGAGCATAGAGACCCCGCCTAGAGCGCCGTCTCCACCCCACTCAGGACCATAGAGATGTGGCTAGAGCGCCACCCGGCCTAGCACCGCTCTACCCATCGCTCCCTAGAGCCGTGGCCTGGTGGAGCGGCGCCCCCTGCAGTGGGGGGGGCAATGCTGCTGCAGTCCCGGCCTGCTGGGGGAGGGGGGGCAGCCCCACTGCCCCTCCCCACACACACACTGCTTCTGTGGGGGACCCAAGGGGGCTTTGGAGAGGGGCCTGGCCAGGCCCACAGGATGGGGGGCCTGCGGGGAGCCTGAGGAGAGGTGGGGGCGGCAGGGGCCGAGGGAGGGGGAATAGTAGGAGGCATGTGGGGGGCAGTGGGGGAG
>NW_020664413.1:80699-81732 GCF_002925995.2 Terrapene triunguis
GGCAAGGGGAGATGTGTGTATGGGGGCCGGGGCCCAGGCTTTGCCTCCACCACCTGAGAGGGTGCGTTTGTTCGACAGTGAGATAACAACCCCCGGAGGTAGCTAGATGAGGCCAGCACTCTCCTCCCACCTGGGGCTGGTTTGCCGCGCCACGTCTCCACTGTAGTTTTACTGCAGGATAACTAACACGTGTTAGCTCTCCTGCCGCAAACCAAACCCTGTTAGTGACCTGCAGTAAACCCACACCTCTCTGTCAGCAAAGCCAAGCCCAGAGTGTAGGGGGGAGTGGTGGTGCCTGTGTGTACCGAGGGAGAGCGACAGTGGGGCGGGTGGATGAGTGAGAGAGAGGAGATGCAGTCAGCGGTGGGTGTGAATGGAGGGGGCAGGGAGTAAGTAGCAGAGGGTGGATTAGGCAGGTGGGTGAGTGCCTGGGTCACTGGGTGTGTGTTAGTGTGGAACAGGCAGTGAAGAAAGGAAGGAGAAACTGGGGGGAACAAAAGGGGGAGGAGGAAGAGATGGAGGGATCGGGGATGATTTAAAAAAAAGACTGAAGGAGAAATTCAGCCTGGGGGAGGGGAAGGAAGTGACAAAGGTGAGAGAAGAAAGTAGGTATTGAAGGTATCCAGAGTGGGAGAAAACAACACGCAGAAAGAAAGGACTAAGGGGAGAGGTGTAGGACTCATGAATGAAATTGTTTTTAGTTATCCTGTACCATTGTAACTTCTGTTCACCATTTCATAACACTTGCCATTTTTCCTACATTGTAACTTCTGTGCCATATTGTAATTCAAACCCCATTTTAAAACGCTTACTCCATTTTGTAAGGGCTTGCTGCAACCTTCATTTTTGCAAACCCTACTGTAATTTTATTAGTCTAGTTGAGATGTGTGAATGAGGGATGCATGGGTGATAGAATCAACCTCCAGCACCAGCCCGTCCTGATGAGATAAAGTTCAAATACCAACGGCTGAAGAACTAGACAACACCCCTAACTCAAGCAAGAAGCATCCACCCTAAAAAGAAACAACAGAAG
>NW_020664413.1:81742-96872 GCF_002925995.2 Terrapene triunguis
TTTGCCTTGACCCCTAAAACGATCCTGTGTAAGTTTGTGGAACAACAGAGGGAGAAATTCCCCTGCAGTGAAACGGATGCGGAAACAGAGAAAGGGAAAGAAACCAGGATTCCAGAACAGGAAAAGAGAGGAGCAGAACCCAGCAAGAGAAAGGCCGAGGCGTGGCCAGGAGACCGAGTGAGTGACCTGGCTACATTGATTGAGATCCATGTTCAGTCCCAGGATTTCACACTGCATGGACACACAACAGGGCTGATGTTAGCATTACAATGTGTGTGAACAGAGACCCTCAAGAGTCTGCCCAAGTTCTGATAGATCACTAAAGGTAATTGCAAGTGGGAGATCATCATATAGTGGATATGTTTCTAAGAGGGATTCTCAGTGACTGGTTCTTGGCCCAGTGCTCTTCAGCATCAGTGATCTGGCAGAAAATATAAAGTCACTGCTGGTAAAATTTGCAGATAGCACAACAATTAGTGGAGAGGTGAATAACGATGGGGACAGGCCAACTATGCAGACTGATCTGGATTGTTCAGTAAGGTAGGTTCATTTGAACAAAGTGTACTTCAACACAGAATGTAGGTCAGACTTCCAGAATCGTAGGACTGGAAGGGACCTCGAGAAGTCAGCTAGGCCAGTCCCCTGCACTCATGGCAGGACTAAGTATTATCTAGACCATTCCTGACAGGTGTTTGTCTAACCTTCTCTTAAAAACCTCCAATGATAGAGATTCCACAACCTCCTTAGGCAATTTATTCCAGTGCTTAACCACCTTGACAGGAAGTTATAAGATGGGAGACAGTATCTTGGAAGGCAGTGACTGAAAAGGATTTAGAGGTCATGGCAGATAACCAACTGAACATGAATGCCAGTGCAAGTCTGTAGCTAAGAGGGAATATGTGATCCTTGGATGTGTAAACTGGAGCCCATCAAGTAGGAGCAGGGAGATGGTAGTAAGTCTATCTACGCCATTAGTTAGACTGTTACTGGATACTGTGTTTGGTTCTGGTGTCTACACTTCTCAAAGGGTGCTGCCAAATTAGAAAGAGTTTGGAAAAGAGCTACAGGAGTGATCTGTCTGAAGAACGTGCCTTGCAGTGAAAGAGACTAACTAAACTTATTTATTTTATCTAAGAGACAGTTCAGAGCTGAATTGAACATGGCCTATAAGCAACCTACCTGGGGAGAGATTTCTTCTAGTAATTGGCTCTTTAATCTAGCAGCAAAGATCCAGTGGTTCGATGCTGAAGCTAGAACAATGTAAACTAGAAGGTGAACATGTTTAACGGTGAGGGTTATTAAGCTTTAGAATAATTGACTTAGGGGCATGGTGGATTCTCCATCCACAGAAGTCTTTAAATAAAGACTAGAGATCTGCTAAGGCTCAACAAGAAGTTAAGGGCTCGATGCAGAAATTGTAGGAGAGAATCTCTGGCCTGTGTTATGCAGGAGGTCAGACTGGATGATCATGATAGTCCTTTCTGGCCTTAACACCTCCAAATAAGTTATAGGAAGTAGAGTTTGAATTTTGTGGGCTGCTCTCAAGTCATTGCAAGGGCTACTTTGATCACCCAGGCCTAGGCTCTTGGGGAGGTATCTGAGCTGGAGGAACCCTTCCTCCTCAGGTGAGTGCAGAAGAGAGTCTGTTCAGCCCTGACTGTGGTGCGGACTGAGGGAGGGGCTGCATGTTCTCACTGGGACTGGCCTACAGCTCCAGCTGTCACAGCTCTGTTCTTCCTGCCCATCCAGCTGCCTTTCTGCCCATTCCAGCCTTTCCACATGAATGGCACACTGGGTCCTGCTACGGGGACACCGAGTTCACTTCCCCACTGGGCCCATATCCTTAAATTCACCTTGAAGTGAGATTTCCGGGGACGCACTTTCTTTTGGGGGAAATTACAGGTGCATTTGCAAATTGGACTTTAGGGGAATCTGATGTCTACTTAATATATTGGGTGTCTATCCAGATTAGAGTGTGAAGGGTACATTAGAAATGCATGTCATATACTAGTACATATTCTTAAATAATAAACATGCATCTCCTGCGAGATCTACCTTGCTCAGCTTCTGCTTCCTCAATGGCAAATTGCCACGTCCATAAAAGATGACAGTCAAAAATAAAAACCACAACTGTCTTCTGCCCAACTAACCTCACTACCACAACAATCATTGAGGGAAAGGCTTAAGTAGGATTCAAAAAGGATTAGACATGTATCTGGATAATGAGAACATCAACAGCTGCATGCAGATAGGACTAAAACAAGAGCGATATCAACTGCCCTGCAGCAGAACATAAGCCAAGCACCAAGTGATGGGTGGGGTCAGGCAGAAACTTCGTCTATGTGGGTGTAGTAAGATGAGGCCCTGAAACATAAACCCTTATATCAGAGGCCCGGTATTAGGCCTAAGGCCTGAACTAAAGTAATGGTCAAGACTTTGTTAACATAAAGCAAAGTAAAGCTGTGAGTCAGAGGCAGGCCCTGCTCACAGAAGCTGGCAAGGAAAGGGCTGATGTTGCAAAAATACACATACCTAAGAGGTACTGAACACTAGAGATATAAACATGTGCCAGGATGGTACCAAAAACACTCCGATACTTGCACATTCCACACATAACAAGGAACAGGCTGACCCATCCTAAAGACAGGCAAAAGGGTAATATGATGGCTAGAGTTATTTTGTTCGAACCAACATGTACAAGGTGAGAGGCAGTACCTTACTGCATGGAGGGGTTGCATTTCAATACGTCAGGAGTGATGTGTAATGTGTTTGTACCTGTGTATAAGAACGCATCCCTGAGTGGTTGTCTTTGTCTGGCCTAGGGGTCAGTGGTAAATCCCGCCACTGACTGAGCCAGTCCATTGCCAGGGCGCACATATGTACTAGCAGAACTGTAGACATCTGATCCGGGGAGTTAGAGACTTTGTTTCATTTGGCAATAAAGCTGGACGGGTGCCTTCGTACCTTATCGGAGTCTGTGGTCATTGGGCGGTTCGCTCGAGATCTGCTGTGCCAGCTATCTGCAGAGCCGGGGCAGCACACAGGGAGAACCACACGCATGCAGCCGACTGTTATCAACATTGAACAGAGCAGAACACCACACCGGTGACATCTGACGACAGTGGGCATCGTGTACCACAATTGGCCACTAGGTGTCTCTGAAGCAGCTGGTATTAGCCACTGTCCTAGACAGGACTTGGAGACTGGACTACATAGATCTGGCTGGCACTGCAGTTCCTGTCCTCCTGCTCGTTGTATCAGTGCCCTCACTGCCCTCCAAAGATCTCCCCTTTCCCTTCAGAACTCTCCACGATCTCCTCCATCCACCATCTCCTTCGCGCCTTTCCACTGTAACATTCACCCGCCTTTCTCCCCCCGCCCCGTCTTCCACCAGGCACCCTACTGATGCCACTCATTCCCAATTCCTCTGTCAACTCCTCTCTTCGATCCTTTGAGCCTGTCTCCCGACTCTTGGATTGAGCCAGTGTGTGTCGGTACAACGCAGCAGCACCTCTCTCAAGCTGGGCTCCAGAATCTGAACTGTCTTTAACAAGAATTAAGTCTCTAGTGATGGCTGTGATGAAAACTTTAGAATTGTGACCTGTGTGTACACGATGCAGAGATGAGCCGGGAACACTAGCTCTGAGAAGTGTCAACGGCAGGGGAGTGCAAGCTCAGAGGCCCAGGTGTGATGATGTAAGTGTCACCGGGAATTATTTCCTCACAGGTCACTGGGAGTGACCTCTCATTGGAATGTCACGTACTGATGTTGGGCAGGTGCCACCGCTTTCTCTTCCCCCAGTCAAGCAAAAGACTAGTGGAGACTGTGGACGTATTCAAACCCCTCCACGGGGAGCCGGAGCAAAGAGCCCCGTAGAGCTCAGAGACAGGCACAGTCATAGTCTGAACAGCTGCGCTCTCCACGTCTCATTCAGGTACCTGAGGGGGGCAGAGCTTGAGAGCACTGCCACTGTCCCCTCCTCCAGAGTGACCCTTGCTGCCCCCTACCCTTGGGGCCTGCTAGCACCATTGTCATTGTCCTTCCCTTATACCTCCCCCCTCAAATCTGCCACTGTCCAGCCTCTTTTAGAGACACCTCCCCATGGCCCTCCCCACCTCCAGCCTCCCCCTACTTCCGCCCTTCCCTTCCTCGGAAAGCAGATCTCCCTCCTCTTTGCAGTCACCGCCCTGGCTGGCCCATTTTCAGTCGGCACTTTGTTCAGTGCATAGCACAGACCCAGCTTTTGTCCCATACGTAGCAACCGCTCTCTTCCTGCTGAAGAAGGCTCTTCAGCCTCCTCTTTCTCTGTGCTCGCAGTGCAAAACTTCAGCCAGCCAGCCGGGCCTGCCACCCGCAGCACCTCTGTAGTGGATAACGAACCTCAGCTTCCCTTTCCCCCAAGATTCCTTGTCATGGCGTGCACCAGGCCTTAAGTCACAGGAGGTGATAGCTCAGTGGTTTGAGCACTGGCCTGCTAAACCCAGGGTTGTGAGTTCAATCCTTGAGGGGGCCATTTGGGGATTTAGTTGGGGATTGATCCCCCTTTGAGCAGGGGGTTGAACTAGATGATCTCCTGAGGTCCCTTCCAACCCTAATAATCTATTATTCATGCTGGGAGCCCTGTGGTCCCACCACACTGTGCCCCAGGAAGGAGTAGCAGAGATAGGTCCTCCAGGCCTGCCTAGAAGCAGCCAATCAGAGCCCAGCAGGCTCAGATAAAAGGCACTGCAGGGGTGAGGGGCTCAGTTGCTGGTTGGGGTATGTTCTGGCCACAGGAGCACCATAGACTGCAGAGCTCTAGCCGTACGGTAACGCACAGAGATAGAGAGGCCAGGTGGGACGAGGCCCAGGAAATGTGGCAGCAACTATTAAAGGCAGTTTACAGGGTCCCTGGGTTGGGACCTGGAGTAGTGGGTGGGCCTGGGGCCCCCTCACTGGCCAGTGGGGAAGTGGCCTGAGTCCTGAAAAGGGGACAAGACTCTCTACTAAAAGACTGAGAAAGGGGCTGGAATTCAAGCCGGCCCAGAGATGGGGCTGAAGTCCCTGGTGAGCGCCAACCTTTCGTTGAGCTTTGTCACCCCAGAAAGGGTTCATTCATTCATCTATTGACTGTGTGACTTAGCCAGAAGGCTGAGCCACTGAAGACCCACCTAGTGAGGCCAACAACGTACAGGGGGCACCAGGAGCAGGGAAAAGGGGGTTGCTGAGTCATACCCAGCCGACAGGAGGCACTGACTCCCCCTCTGTGGGGTGCACCAAACAGTTCAGTTCTCTCCCCCTTCTCTCTGCTCTGCCTGTTGCTAACACTTACCCTGATTCTACTCAGCTGTACAGACTGTCCAGTGCCTTGAATGCCACGTCCTTAGCTGCCATTACTGTTTAGATCGACCAGGTCAACAGAGCTACAGCTCATTGTTCTTCAGATAAATGGTGACGTTTCCTGTGCTTAGCTAACGGCTGTGAAGCCCCCTAGAAATATGACAGATGTGTCTTGCTGATAGAAACGCTTATTTTGGGTGGGAGGAACATGCTTAGACACAACTCCCTCTGCCCTGCTTCATTCCTTGGCTCAGACAATCCATTGGCTTCCAGCATCCATCACCTTTGTGTCACCCTGGAACATTTCCTCTCCTCCACCCTCATTTCAGCTCTGCCTGTCACCCCATCACCTGCGCATTGCCCTGTGGCCCCTGCTTCAGTGCCTCCTCCCCTAAGATCCTCATGGAGGCTTTCATCCCAGCGCATCTTGACCTGCCTCTTGACTGTTTACTTGTACAAAGAACACAAAAAACACCAGTCTGATCCGCAGAGAACTCCTCCACTTCCCCAGTCATTTCAGGATTCAGTTCTTATTGCCTTCCTTGGATTTATAACCCAGGACCAGCCTCCTCTCCTGTCCTGTCCAGTGCCCTCAGATCCACTGTTTCCTGCAGAGTTTCCCACGGAATGTCCCCACACTGATGCTCACACCAGCCAACTTGGCATTCAGGTCATACCCTATGCCAAAGGCAGCTGTGTGCCCTCTTTATCCCCAAAGCCTGCCAGGCCAGAAGCCACCTGCCTGTGGCTATTTAAAGGCAGTGGGTGTGGGGAGCAGGGAAGCGTGTTACCACACTCTGTACAGAGCTTCAGGGCTAATTCATCTAAAACTAGTTCTCACCGACTGTAGAACCTCAGAGTTATGAACACCAGAGTTACAAACGGACCGGCCAAGCACACTCCTCATTTGGAACCGCAAGGACGGGATCAGGCAGCAGCAGAGACACACACAAAAAAGGCAAATACAGTACAGTGCTGTGTTAAATGTATACAACTAAAAAATAAAGGGTCAGTTTGAAAAAAAGATTTGACAAGGTAAGGAAATGGTTTCTGGGCTTGTTTCATTTAAAATAAGATGGTTCAAAGCAGCATTTTTCTTCTGCACAGTAAAGTTTCAAAGCTGTATTAAGTCAGTGTTCAGTTGTAAACTTTTGAAAGACCAACCCTGACGTTTTGTTCAGAGTTAGGAACAACCTCCACTCCCGAGGTGTTCGTAACGCTGAGTTCTACTGTAATCGTGTCCCAAAGTGATGTCTCCCTCTCTCCTTCCCCGGCTGCCTTGTGCACGCGCCTCCCTTTCCCTTCCCTGGGCACCCCTCAAAGAGAGCCAAACCAGAGCACCAAGCCACAGCAGTCAGGGGGCTGTAACCTCCTGACAGCACCAGAGGGACCCAGGGGCTTTCTGGGCTCTTATAGGGCCCATCACCTTAGTGTGTGAGCAACGAGCAGGACCATGTCCTCCTATCTATAGTGTCCACAACAGGTGCGTGGTATAAATACGCAGCTGAACCATGTGCCAATGGGGCAGCACCAGCAACACTGAGGTGGCCCTAAGCACCCTAATGCCCAGGACACCACTGGGCCTCTGGAGGTCAGAAAGGCCCTGGGAGCTCTGCTCCTGTCCCTGCCTAAGCAGCTCCTCAGTGTCTGGCTTCTCAGTGAGTGATAAAGACAGACGGAGAGCCCTGGTCCTGTCCTTTATTGAACAGCTGCTTGCCCACGGGCCAATGCCCCTAGGAAACCTCTTTCCCAGTGGGTCCCAGTGGGTCCCAGCATTCACAGCATTCTCCCTTCCCTGGGGTGAAGCTGGTTATGGGAACAGCTGGAATCAGAGGACGAAACATCAGGACTGCTTCTGTCTGGGAGCTGGCTGGTTCCACCCTGGGGCTGACTGATTATATCTGGGAGCGGAGTCACTTTGCAGGGCAGCTGATTCACCCCACTTTGGAGCTGACTGATTGCATCCAAGAGCTGGCTTGTTCCACTGGGCAACTTATTCATCCCATCCCATATCCATCTCGTTCCACCCTGGAGCCAGCTGCTTTTGCCCAAGAGTGGAGTTGTAGGACACTGGAACTGGCCTGGCCTGCCTGGGGGTTGGCTTGGCCACCTGGGCAAATGTATGGTTTCACCCAGGACTTGTCTCTTTCCATCTGGCAGACGATTTGTTCGTCTGGGGAATGTCCTTGTTACACTTGGCAGCTGACTCTCTCCCACCAGGAGCGTCATGCGCGTTAGACACGCTGACCCAAAGCATTGCTCCTGCACCCTCTTCTCCGTCCCAGCTGGGACCTGACTTGTATCCGGCTGCCAATTCGTTCCACCCAGTAGCAACCATCTTCCACTTTGTGGGAGACTCTTCCAATCATCAGGTAGTTCATTCCACCCAGGATCCAGCTCATCACACCCAGCAGCCGACTCTAGCCACCCGACCTCTGCTCTGTGGCATCTGTCATGCGACTGGTTCCTCCCAGCCGGTGACCCCTTGTATCTGGGAGCTAATTTGAGTTTGGCATGCAACTCTTTCCTCCCAGCATGCAATTCACTCCTTCCAGCATGCGGCTCAGCTCCCAGATATGGCTCATACCCGCTCTCCCTGGCCTGCGGAGCACTCTCCCCAGTCCCTGGTGTGCTCCTTTCAGCCTGTGACTTGCTCTCCCTGGCGGGTGCTGTGGTTCCCTTGGCCAGTGGTATGCTGCTTCCCTCCTGTGGTAAGCTTCGCCTGGCTCGTGGCCTGCTCTTCCCAGCCAGCAGCTTGTCACCAGAAGCTGACTTGTATCTGGTTCTGGTGTGTGGCTTCTTTTGCCTCTGACGAGACGTGTGAGGCCCAGGGCGAGGGTCCATAGGCCCAGCATGAGATTCATTCCCTGCTGCTCTTTTGTATGTCTTGTCAACAGCCACCCCTGCAAGAATTGACCCTCATCAGCATTCATAGAAGAGACAACTCGGGCACCTCTCCTGCTATAGAGCAGCAGCCATGAGCCTGGGCTCAGCCCCCCCCCCCCCCCCCCCCCCCCAAGAAAAATGTCTAGGACAGTAACCAGAGGCCCAGCCCGAAATGCCCCATCCCCAGGACTGCCAACCACATGAGATCCAAATCACGAGTCTGGCCCCCAAAATAATGAGATTGGGCCCCCAAATCTGGTTTTGTTTTTAAAAGACGATATTGTTTTTTGGACTGTCCGTTGAACTCCCCTTGCCCAGTCGGGCTGATGGTTACTATTACCCACTCTCCCAAATGGATGGCACCCATCACATCTCACCCCCGCAGCTGCCTGTCCCCTGCCCTGCAATCAGTTCTGCCCCCAACATCCAAACAATTCTATCCCCCAGTCCCCGCATCAGTTCTGCCCCCATGTAAGTTCTGCCTGTCCCCCAGCCCCCACCCTCCCCTCAGTTCCTATCTGTTCACCACCCCGCCCCCGCAGCTCCCTGTCAGTTCAGCCCTCCAGCCTCACCTCCCCACCCCCAGGCCTGGAGACTGCCACAGGGTCTCCCAAGTTGGGGGGCAGTTCCAGGGTCTCGTCACCCCTTCCCAGGCCAGGTGTGGAGGGGATGAGGGAGCAGAGGCGCATCCCGGCCCTGTTGCTCACAGGAGGGGAGGAGGGAGTGGAGCTGCCCTGAGTTGCTGGGCTCTTTCTGCTCCCCGCTTCTCACGGCGAGAAAGCCCTTGGGTTACTGAAGGGAGAGGGTGGGGGGAGAGAGAGCTCTCATTGGCTGCTTTGCTCCAGGAGGCTGGCAGGTGGGGCAGGCACCTAACCAGAGGGCTGTCTGCCAGAGGGCTGGCGCATCTTGTGCCATCGCAAGGCTGGGCTCAAGCCCAAATCCTGTCACTTGGTGGGCCGGGGAGAGGCGGAGCGGGAATTGCGAGCACTGGCACCACTGCCTCCTCCGCTGGGAACCCCCCAGCACCCAGGCTCACCTCACAGCTGGGCCTTCGCTCAGCAGCAGTGACCTTATGTCAGCATGTGCAGAGGCTGAGTCCAAGAGACTCGGGGAGCGGTGGCTGAATGCACGTGCCCTTTGGCACTGGCAGCTGGGTTCGAGGGGTCAGCTCTAGGGATGAGGACACTACAGCCTAGGATACAGGCTGGAGTGCTTTCAATCATTGACTTAAATCACGTGATTTAAAAACCTCGCACTGTCCCTCCTGGTAGTGTGACTGTGACGGGGTGTTCACCCCACACTTGCCCTGAAGGGGTTAGTGGAGGACGGATGGACCAATTCACCTATTCGGCTGAAGGCTGGGAGAATTCAAGCTGAGCGGAAAGCCCTAATTGGGGGAAGCTCACCTGTGTGGGAACAGGCAGGGCTTCTATAAAGCCAGGGAGCTGAGAGCAGAGCGGGGTGCAGGGGAGTGGGGTGCAGTCGCTCCCTGGGGGAAGGGAGGTGCGCTTGGGGCGACAGAGACAAGTAGCCTGTAGTCACTCCTTGGGAGGAGGCTGGCCAAACCCAGAGAAGTGGGAGAGCCAGAAGGTAAGGAAAGGGCCCCGGGAAAGACAGTAAGGTCTAGGAGGGAGCTGACTAGAGGGTCCCTGAGCCCGAACCTGGAGTCGAGGGCAGGCCTGGGTTCCCCTGACAGCCATGGGGAAGTGGCACCATCCGGGCAGCGAATGGGAAGACTGAACCCTTCCTACAAAGGAACCTTGATCCCCCGGAAGAGGAAAACGTGTCTAGTGACCTGGCCAGAGGGCCGAGTTACAAGGAGGTGGCTGCAGCACCTGGAGCGAGAGAGGGGCCTCAGAGAGAGAAAGGACAACGGGAGGCAGACACCATAAGGAGAGGCATCAGACCTGACAGAGAGCTATTCCCCAGAGTGACCAAGAGGAGGCGCCACCCGTGGTGAGTGAGCACCCCCGGGACAGTGACTTAATTGAATTTTAAAAATTGCTATCACCTAGAAATGAATCTTGCAAAGGAAGGGCCCCAACCTGCAGTCAGCGGGTGCATAGCTTGGCTCACATGAACAGCCCCATTGCCTTCAGCGGGACTAGCCATGTACTTACAGCGGAGCGTGTGCCTCAGCGTTTGCCGCATCGGGACTAAAGTTGTATTTTTACTTTAAAAAGATTCTCTTAGTGGCATAAAATCTTCAAAATAAAATTGCTTCTCTGTGAATGAAAAGTTACTGAGACTTTCAATACATTCACAACGTGACTGAGAGCTTCCCTTACACACACAGGACATCATTTTCAAAAAAGAGAAGGTGCCTAAAGTCAGGCTCCTAATCTCCCCCGTAGGTGCCTAAATACAGGTTTTTTTAAAGCACCGAAGTGACTTAGGAGTCCAAGTCCCACTGACTGCAAACTGCAAACCCCGATGGAGGAGTATAGCCTGGGGGAAGCATTTCATTGTGCTTGACTTTGTAAGTTCAGTATATCAGAAGCTGGTGTTGGTGGCAATATAGCATGGGCTAGTCCCTTAGCAATGTATATAAGAGTTACTACACTGGGTCAGCCCATGGACCATCTTGCCCAGTATCCTGTCTCAGGCAGTGGCCCATGTTAAAGCTTCACAAGGCGTGTACAGAACCAGGCAATTATGGGGTGATCCGCCACTGTCTTCCACTCCTGGCATCTGGTAGTCAGAGGTTTAGGGTTGCCCCATGCTCAGGGTTGCATCCTGGCCATCTTGGCTAGCCAGTGATGGACCTATCCTCTAACTCATCTAGTTCTTTTCTGAACCCAGTTATACTTTTGCCCTTCACAACATCCCCTGGCAATGAGTTCCACAGGTTAGTTGTGCATTGTGTGAAAAAGCACTTCCTCTTGTTTGTATTAAACCTGCTGCCTGTTAATTTCATTGGGTGACCCCTGGTTTTGGTATTGTGTGAAAAGGTAAATAACACTTCTTTATTCACTCTCTCCACACCAGGCATGATTTTATAGACCTCTGTCATATCCCCCTTAGTCGTCTCTTTCCTAAGCTGAACAGCCCTAATCTTTTTAGTCTCTCCTTGTAGGGAAGTTCCATAAACTTGATCACCTTCATTGCCCTTCTCTGAACCGTTTCCAGTTCCACGATATATTTTTCTGAGATGGGGTGACCAGAACGGCACGCAGTATTCAAGATGTGGGCAAACCATGGGTTTATATAGTGGCAATATGATATTTTCTGTCTTATTATCTATCCCTTTCCTAATAGTTCCTAACATACTGTTAGCCTTTTTGACCACTGCTGTGCATTGAACGGAAGATGTTTTTAGAGAACTATCCATGGTAACTTTCTTCGGTGGTGTGATGGGGTGTCAACCCCACCAGATTTGAAGGGGTTAAGGTGGACAGGTGGGCTGCACCTGGAGGAGGCGCCAGGGAGCAGGGATTGATTGGACGATTACAGTCATAGGTTACATATTACAGTTAGTAGTTCTGCAATTTCACATTTGAGTTCCTTTAGACTCTTGGGTGATACCTTCTGGTCCTGGTGACTTAAGAACATACATGAGAATGGCCACACTGGGTCAGACCAAAGGTCCATCTAGTCCAGTATCCTGTCTTCTTGTCTTTGTTACTTGATCAATTTGTTCTAAAATCTCTGCTATTGACACATCAATTTTGGACAGTGCTTCAGATTGGTCACCCCTAAAGACTAGCTC
Source organism: Terrapene triunguis (assembly GCF_002925995.2). NCBI lineage: Eukaryota > Metazoa > Chordata > Testudines > Emydidae > Terrapene > Terrapene triunguis. Next base: position 93,658 of record NW_020664413.1, read on the forward strand.
GCATGTGGGTATCTCCCCCACATCCTCTGCAGTGAAGACCAATGCAAAGAATTTATTTAGCTTCTCTGGAATGGCCTTGTCTGTCTTGAGTGCTCCGTCAGCACCTTTGCTATCTAGTGGCCCCACGGCCTGTTTGGCAGGAAGCGGGGCGGGGGAAGTCCACAGGAGCAGGGCTGGGCAGGCAGGACAGGGGGGAGCTCCCCCCATGGCCCCAATTCCATCCCTGGCAGAAGCCGCGGGGTGGCAGGGGAAGCCCCCAGTGCTCCAACCCTGCTCTCTGGCAGAAGCGCCAGGTGGACCCCCACCACTCCCCTCACTTCTGCGGGGGAAGCCCCAGAACCCAGACCCCCGCTGCGGAGGAGCTTTCACTCCCCACTGCGGACCCGGGGCCGTGGTGCAGGGACAGAGCTTCTCCAGTCTTGGGGCTGTGGGGTGGGGGGCAAAAGGAGCAAAAGGGGTTGCGGGGCTGCAGTGGGGGCAGAATGGGGGCGGCCCCGGAAAGGGGCAGAAAGGGGTGGGGTTGTGAGTAGGGCCGCAGGCAGAAGAGGCAGAACAGGGGCGGGGCCACAGACGGAAGGGGTAGGGAGGGGCCCCCCAATTGCTCTGACCCAGAACCCCAGGAAACCTTAATCCGCCTCTGCTTTTGGTCCTCCTACTGTCTCTTTTGATTTGGGGGTACACGTGTAGTTTGACTCTCTGGTGTTTTTAAGTAGTCTCCAGGCTGCTTGCTGGCATTTTACCCTTGCGACAGCTTTTCTAATTTCTGTCTAACTAGTGTCCTCATTCCTGTGTCATTCCCTGTTTTAAAGGTCAATGTTACTGTGGGGGATTTTTTTGGTGTTTTCCCCCTTACAATGATGCTAAATTTAATTACATGATAGTCGCTATTACCAAGCAGTTCAGCTATAGTCACCTCTTGGACCAGACCTGTGCTCTGCTTAGGACTAAATCAAGACGTGCCTCTCCCCTTGTGGGTTCCAGGACCAGCTGCTCCAAGAAGCCGTCAGTAATGGTGTCTAGAAATGTTCTCTCTGCATCCTGCCCGGAGGCGACATGGTCCCAGGCAATTAGTGAGTTTTCTGTAGCCTATGTAACCTCCCTTAGCATTTCTCAGTTGCCGTCACCATCCTGGTCAGGTGGTCGGTAGCATATCCCCACTGCCAGACTCTGATTATTCAAGCATGGGATTTCTACCCACCGAGGTTCTATGGGACCATTTGATTTATTTTAAACTCTTACTATAGTTGACTCTCTGCCGTCTTTCACTTATAGTGCCACTCCCCCACCAGCACGAGCCACTCTGTCATTCCTATCCTCTGGTATTACCATGTCCCATCGATTATCCTCATTCCACCATGTAATGCTAGGCACTCTAGTTCACCCATCTTAGTATGTAGACGTCTAGCATTTGTATAGAAGCACTGAGACACTTTGTCAATATTTAGTTTCTTGCCTTCATGTGTTGTATTTAAATATATTTAAATGAGACTCTTCTACATTTGACTGTTCCTCACGACCTCCTACCTGTACGTTACCAACTTCTTTCCTCTCCTATATACTAGGACATAGAGTCCTGCCTTTAATAAATTCATCCCTAAGGGATGTGTCTGTGGTTTTCTGCACCTGTCGCCTTTCCCCCAGCCTTTAATTTAAAAAATCCTCTACAATCTTTTTAATTTTATGCACCAGCAGTCTGCTTCCATTTTGGTTATGGGGGAGCTCATCCCTAGTGTATAGGCCACTTCTCCCCCCAAAGGTTCCCCTGTTCCTAATAAACCCAGACCTACACCATTGTCTCATCCCCACACTTAGAGTGTTTGAGTTGTGCTACTCTCACAGTGCAGATGTTGAGACCCTGGCCCTGTCATTTCTTGCATAGATGAGGATTTCAGGTGTGAACTTCTTAGTAGAAAAAAATCTCTGTGGAAAAATCTGAAACCCTACTAACAATTAGGAAACTAATTAAAGAAACCAGTACAAAACATCCACTTAGCAATCTCAGACTATGAAATAGGAAGAAAGTAATGTCCTAGCAACATGTGAACAGAACAGCTGAGTGAAATTGTTTTTTAAAAAATCATGACTTCAATTTGAAAAAAAAAAAAAAAAATCACGATTTTTATCTACTGTGTTCGGAGGGCTGAGCCCTGCCCTCCGTGGCTAAGGAGACTCCCATCCAGGAAGCATTCAGGCAGATAGACTCAGACTGTGCTGCTTACACACCCTGTCAGCCAGCTTGGCTCCCCTTTTATGTGTTTATTTGTACACAAGGAAACAAACTAGCATTGCTGCACAGCTCAGCCCTGGGAATTCAGGGAGGGCAGAGGTAAGGTGAAAGCTCAGCCTCAGCTCTTCTCATTCTTAAGTGCTAAAATGTAAATATTTTTTATTGGAAACCTATGTTAAATCGTGCCATGCTGTAGAAAGTCTGGACATGCAGGGTGAAGGCTCCCAAACCACCTTAACTCTGCCCTTACAAGCCCAGCCCTCTCCATGACAGCCATAGGCCTGCACACTGTACATCTTCATCGACAGAATCAGCCACCTCCCATGCTACACAGTCCCATATGCCACAGACAGGCATGTTCCCACCCACCCACCCACCACTCTGTATGTGCCGTCCACTTGACCAGAGACCAGCCACTAATTGCCCTTCTTTAGCAAGGCAGCAACACCACCACCTCCTGCCTTACACTTTGTAATACACCAGGTATTCTTGGCTTACATCCTCAAAGTATCCGGGGTTTAATATGGTACCTACCTGTGATAAAGAACAAGTGTGTCCTGGTTGATACATCTGCTTTACTCTGAGGGGAGTGGAGGAGACAGAAGGTGGGAGGATGGGGGCAGAGTCAAGGTTAATTCCATATTTTAACTGCACTTCCACCCTTTCCAATATTTGGGTTTTCTTAAGCGTAACTAACTTTGAATTTCCTGCTGGAATGTTTTTTATTTTTTGTTTTTGTTTTTTAAATATTTCCGCTACGATATGGAGCACTGTGTGTAACCTTTCCTCTTGCCTGAATCCTCTTTTACTTCTAGACGATGTTCATAGAGAAGATCTGAATGGTTGGGTTTCTGGGTTGTTGGGTTTTTTTCAGCGTTGTGGGGGTTGATTTTGTTTGTTTGCTTTTTACTTTAGAAGTATCAGGATTGTGAAACCAGGTCGTGTGTGTGTGTGTGTGTGTGTGTGTGTGTGTGTGTGTGTGTGTGTG
>NW_020664413.1:96882-119918 GCF_002925995.2 Terrapene triunguis
GGCACCCAACAACTGAGGCTCCCCAAATCACCCGTCACTTTTGAAAACCTCGGCCTTTGCTCCTTACCATTAACACGAACAGATTTCAGCTCCCCGTCTCCTTCAGCATCTGCCCGCTCCTGCCTATTCTCCGCGGTCCTGGAAAACAGACAGGAGAGTTACCCAGGCAAAGGAGGGGCAGCACCCATTAGGACACACGTTTCCCCCCCCATGCCCCCACAATTGGCAGATGTTATCTTTACAAAGCAAGCCAGTCCACATGGCTCAGTTCAATAAACAATCCTAGTGCCTCACTGTGCAGAGAATTCTTGCCACTTGAGACCTGATCTTGCCCCTGCAAGTTTGTTCAAAATGCTGCTACCACGAACCTCTTCCTGTTCTCATGCTGTGTCCTGCCAGCTCGCTGCATCCATTGGCCCCCATCCGGCACCGCCCCAAACACAAACTACTAGCGATTGCCTGGCCTGTCACACTGAGCACTGCCGCCACCTCCTCCTTTTCCAGAAGCCGGCAGATGAATTCATTTTTCTACCACATCAATTTCAGGCTGCTTGGCCTTGCCTGAGGCCTTTCCTAGCTTCGCTCTGCCCTATCTGTCAACTCTTGCACATTATTGACATATTGACTCCCACCTCGCTCTCCCTACTAGTCCAGGTGTCCCTCAAGCACCTCCAGGTCTTCTCTCATTCTGCCCTTTTATGCATGATCGCTTCCCAGGAAGATCCATCAGGCCATTGCGTTGCACTTCTTCTTCAAATCCCCCCTTAAACTCCCCTCCGCTGGGAGGCTTGCAAAAGGCTTAGGCAGTTGGTGTGCTCGACTGCTGTTCTGTTCTCTCTCCTCCTTCCTGTTTGTTCATCTTATCTGCTGTGTCTCCTCCTGTGCTTACCTTGGAGCTCTCTGGGGCGGGCCATCTTTTCCTGTCAGCGCAATGGGGCTATAATGTGTGTGTTGTCACAGGATAAATAACAAACAACAATAATAGCAGGAATTGTAGACTCTGTGCTTGAGAGGTGACCATGAATGGAAGCTGATGGCCCCTCCTTACCTTTTTGCTGTGATGCATTTGCCATTGATTAACTTGGTAGAGGTGGAAGAGACGCAGAAGCCTTCTCCTGAGTTGAGGGATACAGCTGAAAAACAGGATGGCAAACTAACTGCACGGAGCTTCCAGGCAGGGCCAGGCCTCGAATGACCCAGCTGGATCCCAGGAGGTTCCCTTAGCCAGCTGCATAAGGGGAGGGAACAGGTCAGCAAGGTGATGAGCTACAAGGCAGGGGTGAAAAGTGAAGAAAAATGTTCTTCCAGGATCCAGAGGGAGAATGAATGTCCTTGTGAGACATCAGAGCTGATCCAGGCAGCGAAGAGAACAGGGCTGTATAGAGAGCAGGGCTGGGCCGGACTCGGGGGAGGAGTTGAAAGGGGACTGACTGTAGAGGAGAGCTGGGCCGAAGAGAGGAGAGAGCCTGGATGGACAGGAGAGGAGATCAGGTCTGGACAGGGGAGACTCCAGAGAGCAGATGTAGCAAGGTGGGTGTGTCTGGGAGAAGATTGCAGCTGCTTGGGTGAGGAGCAGGGCGGAGGGAGAGCGAGAGGGCTCTGGAGGAGTGGAGCCGATTGACGAGGAGGGGTCAGGTGCTCGGTGGTGACTGGTATGAGGAGAGCAGGTAGGGCACATCCTTCTCTTTGGACAGAGAAGGAATAGTCTGCACACGTGGGTGTGGCCAATGGACGGTTCAGTAACCCATCCCTCCTGCCTCGTGCTCAGGCCAGCCACTCAACTAGACAGGCCCAGCTACAGTGTCAGTCAGACGCCCTCTGCCCTTTCCTACTGTCCCTCACCTCGACGGCCGTGTTTCCAGCTGGCCTTATCTCTCTGCCCCTTATTGTTCCTCAGGCCTTGGCATCTCCTCCCCCACACCCATGCTAGCTATGCCCATTAGCTTTTCAGTATGCCCTGTCATACCCCTAGGGCGCCAGTCCGGGGTGGGCTATCATTCCGGATGCTGCTAAAAGCCAGGGACAGTTCCTGTATTGAGCCCAGTAACTTCTCAGCACATCCAGTCCTGGGTTCAAGCCCCCCCATGAGGGAATATTTCCCACACCCCTTGGCAAGCTGCTCCAGTGACTGACTACCTTCACTGGCCAACGTTTTGCCTCTTAAAGCTGAATTTAGCTATCCGAACTCCAAGCCACTGGATTTTGTTATGCCTCTGCCTGCTACGGGAACGAGCCCTGAAGTATCATGTATGATTTTCTTGTGGTCAGGTCACCTCTCAGCCTCATGTTCAGTGAGCTGAATAGATTGAGCACGTTTAGTCTCACTGTAAGGTGTGGTTTCCAGACCACAGATCCTCCTTGTAGCACTTTTCTGAGCCCTCTCCTCATTTTCAACATCCTTGTTTAAAGAAGTGGTTCTCAACCAGGGTCCGCGTACCCCTGGGGGTACGCAGAGGTCTTCTAGGGAGGACATCAACTCATTTAGAGATTTGCCCTAGTTTTACAACAGACTATATAACAAGCACTAGCGAAGTCAGCACAAACTAACATTTCAGACAATGACTTGTTTATACTGCTCTATATCCCATACACTGATATGTAAGTACAATAGTTATATTCCAGTCGATGTATTTGTAAAAGCCAGCATTTTTCAGTGCGTGTGTGCTGGGACACTTTTGTATTTTTAGGTCTGATTTTGTAAGCAAGTTGTTTTTAAGTGAGGTGAAACTTGGGGGCACACAAGACCAATCAGCCTCTTGAAAGGGGTACATTCCTCTGGAATTTGGAGAGCCGCTGGTTTAAAGGATTGACACTAGCTCTAGTTTTGCAGCAGACGTTTCATACTGTACTTCTCTAATAGCAAATACTGGACAGCTGATGGCCTGTACTATTGGTGGCCTAACAGGACATTACAATGACCTCTTCTCCTTGCCCATCAGTACTGTCATGGTTACAGGGCTACCTGTACCTTTTACCGCTTTTCTGGTGTCCCTGAGTGCACCCCCACAATTGTTAGGCCTTGTGCCCTGCCCTTTGCTGGGGTGGAAGCCCGTGATTCTCCCACTCTTCCACTGGGACCTGGGCTACAACATCCTGTGCGTCAACCATGCGAACCCCAACAGGCCTGGCTGGGCTACGGTAGGTACCTGCAGTTCTGTCAGGGTGAATTTGTCTAGTTTTAGCTTCCAGCCCTTGGATTGTTAGAGAGCTCTGTAATGTATTGTGCTAGTCAAATATATGTACTAAATAATGTTAGAGAAATGAATATTATATAGAGCATTGTAAGAAAATATAAAAGGATCTTTGCTTTTGGTATTTGTCTGTGCTAATGCAGCATTTCAGAACTTAGCTGAAAGAGCTTCAGGGTTATATAAACCATGAAACTGGTTATTGTGTCTTTATCTGTAAAATGCATGGCCTATACAAATAGCAGGGTGAAGCAGAGTGTGGAGATGGAATTGTTAACTCCAGGGGTGTCCCTCTTCCTCCCCCGCCCCCACAAGCTAACAAGTAAAAACCCAAGGCCACAAAAACAGATCAGTAAGAAGAATTACAACTACTATAAGATTTATAAACAAAAAACTGGATGGAACCAGTAGGGATGACAGAAGTAGACAGCTAAAAGTACATTGTAGCAGGATAAGCAAAAATGTATTTGTTTAGGTTAGTTATTGTGACATATGCATGAGAATGTCTTAATGAGGGGTTTAGAATAGATCGGTACATAGCTAAGGTAACTTGGTAAAAGGAGTCTGTGCAACGTTGTGGAAGAGAGGATGAAAGACAGGTGATTAACGGGAGAGTGGTGAAGACACAGGAATAAACATAGCGGGGATCAGAGATTTAAAGAATTTACCTTCCTTGAGAACAGGGTTGTGATCAATTACTTTTCTTGCCTTATCTACTTTTGCATGTAAATGTAATTCATAGGTAGGGCCCTACCAAATTCACGGCTCTGAAAAACACATCACGGACCGTGAAATCTCATCTCCCCCGTGAAATCTGGTGTCATGGTACTGCCGCCCTGGGAGGCCAGAAAGCAGTGGCTCCTGGCCGGGCATCCGACTCTGAATGCAGTGCTGCTGCCAGCCGCAGTGCAGAACTGAGGGTGGCATGGTATGCGGGGGTGTCACTTTGGGGAGGGCAGGGGCCAGCCTTATGGGTGGGCGACACAGGCGACCAATCAGGGTGCCATGGTCGGGAGGCTCTCTGGTCTCCCTCCCACCCCCACACAGACAGCCCAAGGCCCCGAGGAGCAGGGCTACGGGTGCCCTGGCTGGGGAAGCCTACCCTGCGCCAGGCTCCAGCTGCTATCCCCAGCCAGGCTCCAGAGGGACAGGACTTCCTCTTCCCCTGCATGGGCTGCTCCTGGGGCCGGGGCAGACCCAACTCTGGTGGTGGCGCAGAAGTAAGGGTGGCAATACCATACCATGCCACCCTTGCTTCTGCGCCGCTGCTGGCGGCGGTACTGCCTTCACAGCTGGGCTCTTGGCCAGCAGCTGCCGCTCTCCAGCTGCCCAGCGTTGAAGGCAGCAGCGCAGAAGTAAGGGTGGCCATACCACGAGCCCCTTACAATAGCCTTGTGCCATCCCCCACAACCCTTCTTTGGGTCAGGGCCCCCACAGTTACAACACCCCCGTGACATGTCAGATTTAAATATCTGAAACCATGAAACTTGAGATTTTAAAAATCCCATGACTGTGAAATTTACCAAAATGGACCATGAATTTGGTAGAGCCCTATTCATAGATAAGTGTTGTCTGAAAACATACAAATAAAAGCTAAAAGGAACGATTGAAGCCTAAGTCAAAGTGGATATCATTTTTCCCCCAACAGGATCTTGTTACACCTTTGTCTGCTAGAGTGAAGAACCCTCTGTTATCTCACTCCACATTGTACTTACAGACTGTGATCACGTCGCCCCTTAGCCTTCTCTCTGTTAATTTAAACAGATTGAACTCCTCGAGTCCCATGATCAGGCGTCCTCTTCTGTGAACCCACTCCTATTTACCAACATCCGTCTTGAATTGGAGACACCAGAACTGGATGCAGTATTCCAGTAGCAGTCGCACCAGTGCTAGATACAGAGGTAATATTACATCCCTACTGCTTAGATTCCCCTGTATAGACATCCAAGGATCACAGCCCATTTGCCCACCTCATTGTGCTGGGAGCTCATGTTCAGCTGATTATCCACCAGGGCCCTCAAGTCCTATTCAGAGTCACTGCTTCCCAGATAGAGGCCCCCATCCGGCGAGTGTGGCCTTCAGTCACTTCCTAGAGGTATGACTTTACATTTGGCCAAGTTAAAACTCATATTAGTTGCTTGCACCCATCTTACGAGGCAATCCCGATGGTTCTCTGTCAGTAACCTGTCCTCTTCGTTATTTACTGCTCCCCCAATCTTCCTATCGTCTGCAAACTTTATCAGTGAGGATTTTACCTTTTCTTCCCGGCCATTGAAAAATATGTTAAATAGCACAGGGCCAAGTACCAATCCACTAGAAACACGCCCTCTTCATGAAGATTCCCCTTTTACAATTACATTTTGAAACCTATCTGTTAATCTGGTTTGATGTGTGCCATGTTGATTTTGCATCATTCTGATTTCTTAATCAAAATGTCACCTGGTACCAAATCAAATGCCTTTCAGAAGTCTAAGTATATTACATCCACTGTGTTACTTCTATCAAACAAACTTGTAGTCTCCTAAAAAAATCAAGTTACTTTGACAGGATCTATTTTCCATGAACACATGTCAATTGGCATTAATTATATCACCTCCTTTAATTCTTTATTGAATCCCGTATGAGCCATTCCATTATTTTTCCCAGGATCGATGTCAAGCTGCCAGGCCTGTAATTACCCAGGCCGTCCTATTTACCCTATATTGGCACATTAGCTTTCTTCCAGTCTTCTGGAACTTCCTCACTGTTCTAAGACTTATTGGAAATTAGCTTTCACAGTCCGGAGAGCTCCTCGGCCAGTTCTTGTAAAATTCTTGGATGCCAGTTGTCCAGACCTGCTGATTTAAAAATGTCTGTCTTCTAGTAACTGCTGTTTAACATCCTCCTGGGTTACTGTTGGAATGGAAAGTGTTTCATCATCCTCTGATATGACTACATCTGGCTTTTTCCCAACGACAGAACAGAAATATTTAATGAACACTTTTGCCTTTTCTGCATTATTATTGACAATTGTATCATTTCTATCTAGTGACGACCCAATCCTTGTAACGGCTAGAACTTAGAAGTAGCATATTCACAGCTAATACCTCAGGCCTTTTCTTAATGACCCCTGACCTGTCTACCACAACCAGTTCACCTATCTGCAGCCCTTGTTTTGCCTTTTCCCCTAACAGCCCTCCGAGTAAATCATTTTACGAAACCAGTGTGTGCTGCAGTACCCCAGTACAGCCATGCAGTAGCTATCCCGATAACCAGCTCATGGACAGTATTCATAAATAGCCAACCCCACCTCCATCACAACTGCTCCCTAGTCTTTCTGGGCTATTTATAGAGCTTCAGTCTCTGCAGGTTCAAGAAATATCCAAGTGTCAGGTCTCAGTGCTGATACTATTAGACGTATCATCTGCCTTCCATCCTGCTGACTACCAGGTGATGTGGTGGGAACGGTGGATGAGGCTGCTTCGGAGTGGCTTTGCTGTTGGTTGCTCTCCTGCCCAGAGGGCTCTCGCATGTGGGGCTCAGTAGGGCTCCATTCTCTCCTCCCTTTGGTTCACTGTGTATAGGGCTGCTGGGAAGGTTGCTAGGGGGTGTGGTGCCTTTGCTCTAAATCGCCATCTCTTCTGACTCCCATGGTGCAATTAAAGCCTTAGCCAGTGTCTGCAGGAAGAGGGTGAACTCAACCCCAATAAACCTATGTTGCAAGCTCTTCCAGGTAGGGACCATCTTTTTGTTGTGTGTTTGTCCAGCTCCTAGCACAAAGGGGCCCTGATCCATGACTGGGGCTCCTAGGTGCTACCACAATACTACTAAACAATAATTATCCTCAAAATAGAGACCACTGGGGAGGTGGTTGCAGGATGGGAATGGCCATCCACTGTGGGATTCCTCCACCACACCCAAGTCTAGCATTTCTTGGATTGAGTCTTCATGGTGTCCCACGTCGTCTTGGGTAGGGGCCGAGGGATCTCCCTCACCCTCTGTCCAGGGCAGGTCTCTGTGCAATGATATGTCAGGTGGGTACACCGCAGCAGGGCAGAGAATACCTGAGGGAGTGCTTGTACCGGCTGATCCATCTGGGCCTTTTGTTCAGCTCCAAGCATCTCCTCTAATTTGACAGCATTATTAGCCTCTGTTGTTGGAATCTCTGGTCTCAGTCCAGGGTCAGTGGCGAGTGGGGTGATAAAGAAGGCTTGCCTGTCACTCCAGGCCTTTAGTAGGTTGACATCGCAGATGTGGGTGTCTTTTCTTTTGCCTGGGTGCTGTAGGCCCAGCTGACTATGAGATACAAGTTGCAATACCTCTAAAGGCCCCTGCCATTGGGCCAGTAGCTTGGACTCTGTGCTTGGCAACAGCAGAAGAACTTGGTCCCCCAGCTTGAACTCTCCTAACCGGCCTTCATGGTTGTATGTCACTGCCTGATGATGCTGAGCCTCCTGTAGGCTCTCATGGGCAAATGCCCCCAACCTTTGCAGCTGCTTCTGCAACTGAAAGACGTATTGGACTAGGTTTTTCTGCTCGTGGTCCTTGACTTCCCCAGCACTCCCGTAATAAATCGAGGATGTCCCAGAGCTGTCTGCCATATAACAAGCTGAAAGGGAGGAAACCCATGGATGCTTGGGGAACCTCCTGGATAACAAATGGTAACAGAGGCAACAGTGATCCCAGTGCTTGGGGTCTGTGACGACAAACTTTTTCAGCATCCCCTTGAGGGTCTTGTTAAAACGTCCCACTAAGCCATGAGTCTGTGGCTGGTAGGACGATGTTTTTAACTCGGCTGTCTTCAGGAGACTACACATATCCTGCATCAGGTTGAATGTAAGGTTGGGTCCCTGGTCGGTCAAGATTTCCCATGGCCAAGAGTTTCATTAACTCACTTGCTATTGTGCTTGCGTTGATAGATCACAAGGGAATCGCTTCTGGATAATGTGTTGCATAAGCCACTATTACCAATGTATATTGATGGCCTGCCGAGCTCTTTTCTAAGGGGCCAGCTAGATCTAACCCTGTCCTCTCAAAGGGGGTTTCTGCTAGGGGCAATGGGACAAGAGGCGCCGGTTTGACCCCTTAACCCCTGAGAGTTGGCAGTCTGGGCAAGGTGCTCAGTAGTCTGCAACATCCTGGACACCCCAGGCCAGTAAAAGCCAGCCATGAGGCAGTCAAAGGTTTTCTCTCTCCCTAGGTGCCCTGCACAGGGCACCTCGTGGGCCAAGTGGAGTACCTCCTGCCTATGCCCCTTTGGGGACTAGCAGTTGGGCCCTGGCTTCCTTGTCTGTCTGCGATAAAGCCGCTCTCCCTGTAATTGGTCATGCATGCAGGGTCTCCCAGGCCAGTGCACTGCCCACAAGACAACCCTTCTTCCCAGTCCTCCCAGGCCACCGTGTTATACCATGAGCCACGGCAGCTGGCAGCTGGCAATGGTTGTCTTCCGCTGAGTCTGGCAGATGGCAGCTCAGAGACAACTTTCTGCCCTGGCTCTGGTGGCCGTGAAGAAGGCTTCCTTCCTTCCCCACCATCATGCCCACGAAGGCCTGAGCCGCCGAGCCGTTCCTGCTGCCAGATGAACCCCAGCTGCTTCCACGTCAACCGATTCAGACTTTCTCTACTCCACAGACAAGCCTGGCCGGGCATGGGCCAGACTGGCCATTTCCCTGGCAGCAGGTCTGGGCTAGGGCAGGACAGATGTCACCTCTCTGGGTGAGATCTGACCAGCCTTCCTCGCTGAGGTTCTCAGACGTGCTGGTGAGCTTTAGCCCACAGCCCACAAGCCAGACCCATCCCTGTCCTTGCAGGGGAGACCTGCTGGGATGGGGAGGGTGTTGAGCTCACCGTTGGCTGAGGTTTATGGCCCTTCCCAGGGCAGAGCGAGGGGCCAGGCTCCCTAGGTGGTGGGTATTAGGCCCATGCCCAGGAGACCAGCCCTTGTCTGACCCTTGTGCTTCTTCCTACATCCCCTTTCCACTCTCTGCTCTGCACCAATTGCATCAGCCACTGTCTGACCACTGCCTAGCTCAGCATCCGCCCTTCTCCATTGAGCTCCCCAGGACCTCAGCCCCACGCGTACAGCTCCGCCATACCTCCCTGTGTCGGAAGAGGCCATGCTGCTGGCTGCGTCATAGTCACACTCCACCTCGCTCTGGTTTCACGTCACACTGCAGAGCCCAGCCCTGCCTGGCCGGCGCTGCCTGGAGACCAGGGGAGGCTGATTGTGATGTCAGGACTTTGCACTTGGCATTTGAGGTCTGCGGTTGGTTACAAAAATCAACCACAGGCAACAAGTGGAAAAGATGGTTTAACCCCTTATTTGCCAATCCTTCCTATTACCCAGGGTGCTGCTCTCACCGTTAACTCTTTCCCTGTCTGCCTTTGTTTGTTATTCATTGTACGTTGCCTGAGCTGTGCACAGCAGTCTGCATGCACTGCACACATTCCTTAGGGCCACCCAGGACACTAATTGCTCTAGCAATGAATAGGTTGTAGAGCCATGCAGATGGAAATCATTGTGCTGAGCTGGTATCTTTCATTTCACTAGAGGTGTTTCTAGAGCATCTTTCCTCATCAGGTCACGGTGCTAAAACACCGCTGGTGAGTCCCTGAGTGCCTATATGGCTCTGCTCTTCTCTGAGCTCCCTCCAGCTTTACAGCATCCCGTGTGAGGTGGGGACACGGGGCCCAGAGGAGGCGGCACCACTGAGTTATATGAAAGCCGGCCTTGTAATATTTTCTGTACTATTCTGTCCCTTTTTTCTTTGTATTCAAACATCCTCTTTTAACCACATCTGCACGTTGAGCAAGGTCTCCACTGAACTGCGTATCACTACGTCCCAAATCCTTTCTTGGGTTGATACAGCTCATTTAGACTCCTGCAAGGTAGAGTAGTTTAATTTTTTCCCCTCCAGTGTGTATTACTTTCCATTTGTCAACATTAAATGTCATCTGCCATCGTGTGTCCCATTCCCCTAACTTGTTCAGGTCTCGGAAGTTCCTCACAGCCCTCTCCGATCTTGACTAACCGAAATAACGTCGTCACCTGCAAATTTTGCTACCTCGCTACTCACCCCCTTTCCAGATCATTAATATGTAACCCTTCTGCCCCTCTGAGTTGGCAGCAACAAGGGCCGGGTTCAGTATCTAGGGGTTCCGTTTCAATAACGCAATGCAAAACCGGCTCGAGCCCCCACCCAGTGACCTGGGACAATTACATACCTCCCCCCGGGCGCCTCTAGGAGGCAATACTTCCCCTCTCGCAAGCACAGAGTCTGAGTGTAGCAAAATCCTTTGAATAAAGGAGGGAAACAATGCGGCATCATGTTGGGGAAACACCAAAAACTGGATTCATAACACAAACCATGAGCAAAAGACCCACCTCCAAGTAAGTTTGGCAGTGTCCTTTTCCCCTCAGGGTCTTAAGTCCAATTACCCCAAAGTCCAACAACCCCAAAGTCTCTGTCCCTGGTCAGTGCCGCCCCAGAGTTCAAAAGTTTATCTGCAGAGTTTTACCCCCCCCCAGCCTGGGCGGAAATGGGGGGGGACACACGGGATGTTAAGGGGCTCCTTACACGGTCCGAGGCCGACTGCCCCACCTCTCCATGGAGTTCTGCTGCAGCCTTTACCACGAATGGCTCCGCTCTACCAGCCGCGCCGCTCCTCCAGCCGTCCCCGCAAACTGCTCTGCTCCCCGTTCCGTGGGCCGCTCCAACCGTCCCACAAACTGCTCAGCTCTGCCAGCTGCTTAGCAATATATCTTCAGGCTCCCCCACTGGTTAACACAGCTCTCAGTGATCTCATCTCAGCAATTTTAGCTCTTTTAGTGATTTCAGCTTGTAGTAGGGGAGCTCCAGTGCTGGTGCACCATTGGTCCAAAGTGAATTCAGTTTAGCAACTTCTAGCTAGACTCCTAATGGAAGCAAACTTAGTTCTGCTATTCAACAGTGGAGAGAGGTAGTGCAATTGGTGTTCCAGGCCCTCAAAAGGGACCCATACTACAAGGTACACATACCTGTCCCCAGCCTCTCTCAATTCACTGGGTTTTGTAACCCATGCCCCTTGTCTAGCGAGTGCTACTTAGTTACTGGTGAGTCCCTCTGTCATACAACAGTTCCACTGGCCTTGATTCACAGAATCAGGGTAACAACACTTTATTCTTCCTGCCCCAATAACAGAGAAACTGGGGATCCCACACCAGCCAAAGTAACCACTTTCAGTTGTTGTTGTCCCAGGCTAGGCGGGTGGGTGTGCCTATGCAAACAAGATCAGGCTCTGAAGTTCTTTTCCACCCTCACCATAATTCACCACCAGATGTCAGGGTAGAGCTTATCCTGACTCTGCTTACAAATAAATATATGAAACAACAAGGGACCTCGTATGAAACCTTGCAGCCCCGCTGTTAACCTTCTGCCATGATGAAAATTGACCATTTAATCTTACTCTTTGGTTTCCATCTCTTAGCCAGTTTTTGATCCATGACAATACTTTGCCTCTCACCCCACTGAGGACTTTGCTTCTTTACAAGTGGATTGTGCAGGACCTTGCCAAAGGCCTTTTGGAAGTCTATATAACATATCCACTGGTCTCCTTTAGCCATTACTTTATTGGCACATTCAAAGAATTCTTAAGAGATTAACAAGACACAACTTTCCCTTGCAGATCCATGCTGGTTAGACCCTATTAAATCATGATCTTCCAGATTTTATTCTGTTATTAATTATCAGTTCAACCAATTTGGCAGATACAGATGTAAGGCATTTACAGGTCAATAATTTCCTGGATCACCACAGAGCCTTTTTAAATATGGATATGACATTTGCTACCTTCCAATCTTCTGTTTGTAGTTAGTGTAACAGGGTATACTGGCCCTTTAAGGCGAGAGCACTCAGCGCTACCCCACTGCAGGAGTTTTGGAGCAGACTAGGGCCTAGGGAATGGCAGAGGCAGGTGCTGGGAGGAAGTGATCCTGGGGTAAGAGTTAGTGTCTGTGGGGGAGAACCCACACTACTGGCAGGACCATCTGGGCCTGGTTACTTGATGCTTTTTAAATTAGAAATTTGCTCCAGCCCCTCTTCTTCTATCATCATCCCTAGCTTCTGCTTGCCAGAAGCTGGGAATAGGCAACAGGGGATGGATCATTGATGATCCCCTGTTCTGTTCATTCCCTCTGGGGCACCTGGCACTGGCCACAGTCGGAAGACAGGACACTGGGCTGGATGGACCTTTGGTCTGACCCAGACTGGTCTTTCTGATATTCTTATGTTCTTATCTATCTCTAAAAGCGCCTTGCCTTTGTTACCAAGAAAGAGCAGGCCCAGGACAGGAGTCTCCCCACCACCCTTGGTGGAGCAGACTGATGCAAAGCAATCTTCTAGCTTCTCAGCGATGTCCTTATCTCTTTTTCGATAGTCCCTTAGCACGCCAGCAGACCTACTGAGTCATCTGCAGGATTCCTGCTTCTAATGTACTGAAAGAATCGGTTTGGTTTTTATACCTTTAGCCATTTGCTCTTAAAACTCCATTCTGGCCTTTCTTTCCCTCTTATTATTGCCTGCTGTAATTGATGCTTCTGGTGGTCGGCTTCACTAGGGTCAGATTTTCACATATTGAAGGATTTCTGTTTGAGTCAAATAGCATCTTGGTTGCCTTTTAGCCAAAATGGTTTACACTTTGCCTTCCTGGTTCACTTTGTGCTCAGCGCTCTGCGTGCCTGCTGAAACTCCACAAGTAGTTTTGTAAGGAGCATTCAAGCCACCTCTATGAATGGTACTTCCTTTACTTTTAGCTTTAGGGCCTTTTTGATTAACCTTCTGAATGTATTTAAGTTTCCCTTTCTAGAGCAGTGTCACTGGGGGGTACTTACCTCCCTCTAGGATTTGAACCTCCCCATACCATGGTCACCAGTACTCAATGGCTCACCTTCCTGTTGCTTCTGAATTAGCTCCTGGGTGTTACAACTGTCAAGAACAGCCTCTCCTCTTGTGTGCTCTAGAACGACCTGCTCCAAGAAGCAAATCACTTAAATGTTGAGACATTATTTCTCTAAACTCTGTCCGGTTGTGCCATTTGGCCAGTTTATACGAGGTAGTTAAAGTCTCCCATTGTCGTTTTGTTGGATTTTGCTGCATCTTTGATCTCTCTCAATATTGGGCACTCCATTTCCCCCCTTGATCTGGAGACCACTGGTATAAATCCACTAGTATATTCCTACAGCTTTGGATTTGTAACCACATAGATTCAATTGCGTGGTCTTTTCCACTCCAAATTTATCTCTTGCTAGATTGTATGGAATCCCTTATACATCAGTGGACTCTCCTTCCTGTACAGTTTATAACCAGGTGTTACTGGGTCATTCCCCCATGTTTCTGTAATGCCTATTATTATAGCAGGGTCCTCGTCCATTCCCAAGCATTCCTGGTCACTTATTTTTTGCTTTTCAACTTCTTGCATATGTATATAGATACATAAGTAGTTTTTATGATGGACCAGCTGCCTGTTCTGATTAAACTGTTTGATCTGACATCCTACTGATTTTGCAGAATTGGCCTCTATACTTTTATAATGTTCCTGCTCTAGTTAAGTTGTAATTTGCACCCTGTCCTTCACTAGGTCCGTAGATACCATTATATTACAGCCATCTTTAACAGCTGTCTTTCCAATTTCATAGAATCATATGACTGGAAGGGACTTAGAGAGGATCATCTAGTCCAGTCCTCTGCACTCAAGGCAGAACTAAGTGTTATCTAGACCATCCCTGACAGGTATTTGTCTAACCTGCTCTTAAAAATCTCCAATGATGGAGATTCCACAACCTCCCTAGGCAATTTATTCCAGTCTTTAACCACCCCAACAGGAAGTTTTTCCTAATGTCCAACCTAAACCGCCCTTGCTGCAATTTAAGCCCATTGCTTCTTGTCCTGTCCTCAGAGGTTAAGAAGAACAATTCTTCTCCCTCCTCCTTGTAACAACCTTTTATGTACTTAAAAACTGTTATCATGTCCCCTCTCAGTCTTCTCTTCTACAGACTAAACAAACCCAATTTTTTCAATCTTCCCTCATAGCTCATGTTTTCTAGACCTTTCATCATTTTTGTTGCTCTTCTCTGGACTTTCTCCAATTTGTCCACATCTTTCCTGAAATGTGGCGCCCGGAACTGGACACAATACTCCAGTTGAGGCCTAATCAGCGCGGAGTAGAGCGGAAGAATTACTTCTTGTGTCTTGCTTACAGCATTACTCTTAATACATCCCAGAATGATATTTGCTTTTTTTGCAACAATGTTACACTGTTGACTCATATTTAGCTTGTGATCCAGTGTGACCCCTAGATCCCTTTCCGCAGTACTCCTTCCTAAGCAGTCATTTCCCATTTTGTATGTGTGCATATAATTGTTCCTTCCTAAGTGGAGGACTTTGCATTTGTCCTTACTGAATTTCATCCTATTTACTTCAGACCATTTCTCCAGTTTGTCCAGATCATTTTGAATTTTAATCCTATCCTCCAAAGCACTTGCAACCCCTCCCAGCTTGGTATCGGCCGCAAACTTTATAAGTGTGCTCTCTATGCCATTATTTAAATCGTTGATGAAGATATTGAACAGAACCGGACCCAGAACTGATCCCTGCGGGACCCCACTGGTTATGCCCTTCCAGCCTGACTTTGAACCACTGATAACGACTCTCTGGGAACGGTTTTCCAACCAGTCTTGCACCCACCGTATAGTAGCTCCATCTAGGTTGTATTTCCCTAGTTTGTTTATGAAAAGGTCACGTGAGACAGTGTCAAAAGCCTTACTAAAGTCAAGATATACCATGTCTACCGCTTCCTCCCCATCCACAAGGCTGGTTACCCTGTCACAGAAAGCTATCAGGTTGGTTTGACACAATTTGTTGTTGACTAATCCATGCTGACTGTTACTTATCACCTCATTATCTTCTAGAGGTTTACAAATTGTTTGCTTAATGATTTGTCCCATTAACTTTCCGGGTACAGAAGTTAAGCTGACTGGTCTGTAACTCCCTGGTTTGTCCTTATTTCCCTTTTTATAGATGGGCACTAGATTTGCCCTTTTCCAGTCCTCTGGAATCTCTCCCACTCCCCTGTCCAGTGCCCTCAGATCCACTGTTTCCAGCAGAGCATCTCCGAGACTGTCCCCACACCAGTGCTCACACCAGCCAACTTGGCATTCAGGTCATAGCTGCCTTTGGCACAAGGCGTGTGCCTTCTTTAGCCCCAAAGCCTGCCAGGCCAGAAGCCACCTGCCTGTGGCTACTGAAAGGCATTGTGTGGGGAGCAGGGGAGGGTGTTGCCACACTCGATACAGGGCCTCAGGGCTGAGCCGCCTAACACTTGTTCTCACACAGTTGTACTTTTCCTTGTGCACGCGCCCCCCTTTCCCTTCCCTGGCACCCCTCACAGAGAGCCAAACCAGAGCCCCGAGCCAGAGCCATCAGGGGGCTGTAACCTCCTGACAGCACCGGGGGGAGCCAGGCACTCTCTGGGCTCTTAGCGGGCCCCCGTCACCTTTATGCCTGAGTAGCTAGCAGGACCCATTTCCTCCCGTGTGCCATGGGAGCAGCAGCCGTGGAAGATCCCTGAGCTGCAAACAGCCCCCACCATACTGGGCCCCGAGAGGCCAGACCGGTCCTCGGCCGTGAGACAGCTCTGCTCCTGTCCTTGTCGCAGCAGCTGCTCACCGGCTGACTCTTCAGCGAATGACAGAGACAGAGGCTGAGAGCTCTGGTCCCATCTGTACTGAACAGCTCCTCGCCTGCTGGCCAGTGCCAGCTGGAAACCTTCACAACAGATCCCACTGTTCCTAGCATTCTCCCCAGCCCGGCCGAGGGAAAGTGATTATGGGAGTCGCTGGGGTTAAGGGACAAGACACGGAGATTGCTTCTGTCTGAGAACCTGCTTGTCTCATCCTGGGGCCAACTGGTGACGTCAGGGAGCCGACTTGTTCCGCTGGACACCTGACTCCATTCTTAGTTCCACACGGGCGCTGACTTGTATCCAGAAGCAGTCACATCCCACCCGTAGCCTTCCTGTTCTCAGCAGCTAGCTCATTCCAGCCAGGAGCCAGCTCCTTCCACTCAGCAGTTGCTTCACGTGTCTCGCTCCTGCAGGCCTGCAACTCTTCACTCCCAGCACATGCCTCCTTCCCCAGCCTGGGCCTCTCTTCTCTAGCCTACAACTAATTCCGCCCAGCCTGCGGCTCAGCGCTAGCATGGGACTCTTTCTTTTCCGTGTGGGACTCTTGCCTCCCCACTGGTGACTCGGATCCAGGAGCTGACTTGTATCTGGCATGCGTCTTGTTCCGCCCAGAATGCACCTTGGTAGGCCCAGCATGAGATTCGTTCCCTGCTGCTGCTCTGCTGCTTGTCTCATCAACAGCTACATCTGCAAGAAATGACCCTCATCAGCATTTGTAGAAGAGACAACTCAGGCACCTCTCCAGCTATAGAGCAGCAGCCATGAGCCTGGACTCAGCCCCCGCAGCATCCCCCTGAGAAGAGTCCTTGGGCCAGTAACTGGAGGCCCAGCTTTAAACCCCCATCCCCCACGGGGACATCCCCTAGGACGGTAACCGAGGCCCAGGCTCACCCGGCAGCTGGGCCTTCACTCAGCACTAAGGACCTTGGTTGACCTTAAGGCCCTTATTCCACTCGTGGGCGAGCTGTAGAGGATGGTACAAGGGGTGTTGGTCAAGAGCAGACAGGTCCAGAGGGACTTAGCTAGTGGAGCTGGATTTGGGGGACTTGGTCAGTGATGGGAGGAACCAAGGGGACTTGGTCAAGGGCAGCTGGGTCCTGGTGGGCTCAGAGAGAAGCAGCGGGACCCGAGTGCCAGTGAGCACAGGCAGCTGGGTTCTGGCAGCTTCACTCGGAGGTTCAGGACAGCACGGTCTAGGATGGCCTCTGTCAAGGAGACCGCTGTTCCAGAGGCAGCACACTCGGGCTGTGCATCGTGCATGCTCCGTCCTCTACCATTTTTCTGATTCTTTAAATAAACAAGGAAATTACAAGTAGCAAACGAGTGTGGCTGCAACATTACCCTGGCAACTGGCGCTTGGAATTCAGAGGGAGGGTGGAGGGAGAGCTCTTTGCATAGCCTTTAAAACTATCACGTCCCAGCTGTGCAGGCAGGGTAGGGTGACCAGACAGCAAGTGTGAAAAATCGGGACGGGGGTGGGGGGTAATAGGAGCCTAGATAAGAAAAAGGCCCAAAAATCGGGACTGTCCCTATTTAATTGGGACATCTGGTCACCCTAATGCAGGGGGTCCTTTATTTGCAGCTCCCTGGTGTTGTGGAAATCCATTGAAGGAGGCAGTTGCAGCCAGAGTTCTTGGCAGCGTGGCTGTAATGAAGCTGAGCAGAGCTGGGCTCAGAGCCAGCGTAGAAGCAAAAGGTGTGTGTATGGAGGTGGACCCCTCAGATGGGTGCTGATCTCAGACAGAGTGCAGGGTTAGAACCCGCCCATGACTGCCTGTAGCCCTGAGGGAACGATGAGGGAGTTCTGCAAGAGTGTTTTCCTGCCTCCAAAGGGTTCCCAGAGGGAATGGGCACGTAGTCGCTCTGGGTGGCATTAGTAGCTGACAGTGGAATCTATCATGTAATGAATGTCCTGTACAGTCCGAGACACAGGAGATACAGCACAGCGTGCAGAGGGACTGAGTCTGTGCTCACTTCCACTGTGTCAGGCCGGATTACACCAGTGAAAAGAGACGCACTCGGAGTCTTCACGCTTGGCTTGATTTTTACATCTCAGTGAGATCTAGAAAGCCAAACGTGGGGAACTCCATTGGGCATGTTCAAGGTCTGAATGTTTAAATTTTGAATATGTTTGTTATGGAAACATCTGTTCAAATGTGGTCACCCTGTAAAAAGTCTGGCAACGCCGGTTCCCAAATCCCCTTAGCTCTCCCCTCCCGTTCTCAGGCCTCACCTCCCAAAATCATGAAACAGCCATTTGCTTGCACACTGTACATCTTCAGCATCAACAGTGTCCTGCCCTACACTGTCCCATACAGGCCACCAACCCAGCCTGTTTGTGCCGCCTGCTGGGCCAGAGAGCAGCTTCCAATTCACCCTCCTTTGGGAAGGCAGCAACACCAGCATCTTGAGCCCTAGTCTTTGTAACACCCCAAAGATCAATCCAGCTCCTCCCACCTCCTTAATGCACTTCCACCATGCCAGTCATCCAGTGAGTTATCGGCCTTAACGGCACACAATGGTCAGGCTTCCTACAGACCCCCGCCCAAAGCTACACAGACTCTGCAGTGTAAATCACAGCGAAGGTGGCTGCAGTGTCAGCCCTTGCAGGAGAAATCCCAAAGCATCCAGGGTTTAAATCCCCAAGGCAGCAGGGTTCCTTGGAAGCTGTGCCAAAGTATCTGGGGTTCAGGTTCAGCATGTCACTTCCCTCTTCTCGCTGTCAACCTGGCTACTGTCTGTGCCCAGCTGTTGGCTGCCTGTCAGGCTGAGTCACTGGCAAGGTGCATGTTTATAACTGGGGCCCTACAGACTGTGAAATCTGGTCTCCCCCCCGTGAAATCTGGTCCTTTGTGTGCTTTTACCCTATACTATACAGATTTCAGGGGGGAGACCAGCGTTTCTCAAACTGGGGGGCCTGACCCAAAAGGAAGTTGCGGGGGGGGGAGGGGAGGGTTGCAAGGTTATTTTAGGGGGGTCACGGTCTTGCCACCCTTACTTTGCGCTGTCTTCAGAGCTGGGCAGCCAGAGAGCAGCGACTGTTGGCCGGGCACCCAGCTCTGAAGGCCGCGCCCTGCCAGCAGCAGCACAGAAGCAAGGGTGGCAATACCATCCCACGCCCCCCTTACTTCTGCGCTGCTGCCTTCAGAGCTGGGCGGCCGGAGACCAGCGGCTGCTGACTGAGGGCCCAGCGCTGCAGGGAGCAGCACAGAAGTAAGGGTGGCAATACCATCCCACGCCCCCCTTACTTCTACACTGCTGCTGGTGGCAGCTCTGCCTTCAGAGCTGTGCTCCCGGCCAGCAGCCGCCGCTCTCCAGCTGCCCAGCTCTGAAGGCAGCGCCACCGCAGCAGCAGTGCAGAAGTAAGGGTGGCAGTACCGCAACCCCCCCTACAATAACCTTGTGCCCCCTCCACACAACTCCTTTTTGGGTCAGGACCCCCGAATACAACACTGTGACATTTCAGATTTAAATATCATGAAATTTACGATTTTTAAAATCCTATGACCGTGTAATTGACCAACATGGACTGTGATTTTGGTAGGGCCCTAGTTATAACCCTAACTATGGCGTCAGTCCTCTTTGCTGCGCTAGGATGTAGAGACAAGTTGGAAAGGGGGGGTTGATTTTTCCTTCGGACAGTAAAGTTCTGTTTTCTCCCCAGTTGCTGGATGACCTCTGGGAGGTCACAAGCAGGCTATTAATGAGCTCTAATTGGTGGGTGTTATCCTGTCCTTTATTCAAAGTGTTCCTTAGCCATTGGACTGAGGGATGCATTAAGGAAAACAAACAACCTCCCCAAGGGTTTTAAACAGTCTGACTAAAAATCCCCTCCCCTCTCAACTGTCCAACGCTCACTCCTTCGTCTGGTCATCACAGAGTCTTCCACCCTAGGGTGTCCATTTCTAATTCAAAATTAAGAGGGTAAGGGAAAAAATCCCTCTCAGGCTGCCCGAAAAAGCCAAAAGGGAGAAGTGTAAATTTGAGATATTCCTCGCAGGTCATAGAATCATAGAATATCAGGGTTGGAAGGGACCTCAGGAGGTATCTAGTCCAACCCCCTGCTCAAAGCAGGACCAATTCCCAACTAAATCATCCCAGCCAGGGCTTTGTCAAGCCGGGCCTTAAAAACCTCTAAGGAAGGAGATTCCACCACCTCCCTAGGGAACCCATTCCAGTGCTTCACCACCCTCCTAGTGAAATAGTGTTTCCTAATATCCAACCTAGACCTCCCCCACTGCAACTTGAGACCATTGCTCCTTGTTCTGTCATCTGCCACCACTGAGAACAGCCGAGCTCCATCCTCTTTGGAACCCCCCTTCAGGTAGTTGAAGGCTGCTATCCAATCCCCCCTCACTCTTATCTTCTGCAGACTAAATAACCTCAGTTCCCTCAGCCTCTCCTCGTAAGTCATGTGCTCCAACCCCCTAATCATTTTCGTTGCCCTCCGCTGGACTCTTTCCAATTTGTCCACATCCCTTCTGTAGTGGGGGGCCCAAAACTGGATGCAATACTCCAGGTGTGGCCTCACCAGTGCCAAATAGAGGGGAATAATCACTTCCCTCGATCTGCTGGCAATGCTCCTACTAATACAGCCCAATATGCCATTAGCCTTCTTGGCAACAAGGGCACACTGCTGACTCATATCCAGCTTCTCATCCACTGTGACCCCCTAGGTCCTTTTCTGCAGAACTGCTGCCTAGCCACTCGGTCCCTACTCTGTAGCGGTGCATGGGATTCTTCCATCCTAAGTGCAGGACTCTGCACTTGTCCTTGTTGAACCTCATCAGATTTCTTTTGGCCCAATCCTCTAATTTGTCTAGGTACCCTCTGGATCCTATCCCTACCCTCCAGCGTATCTACCACTCCTCCCAGCTTAGTGTCATCTGCAAACTTGCTGAGGGTGCAATTAATCCCATCATCCAGATCGTTAATGAAGATGCTGAACAAAACCGGCCCCAGGACCAACCCCTTTGGGCCCCCCACTACAGAAGGGATGTGGACAAGCCCAGGGCCGGCTCCAGCGTTTTTGCCGCCCCAATCAGCAAAAACCAACCAAACAAACAAAAAGCCGCGATCGCGATCTGCGGCACTTTGGCTGCAGCTCTACCGCCACCGCTTCTTCGGCGGCAATTCGGTGGCAGGTCCTTCGCTCCGAGAGGGAGTGAGGAACCCGCCGCCGAAGAGCCAGACGTGCCGCCCCTCTCCATTGGCTGCCCCAAGCACCTGCTTGCTGAGTTGGTGCCTGGAGCCGGCCCTGCCTGGGGCACTCTGCTTGAAACCAGCTGCCAACTAGACATCGAGCCGTTGATCACTACCCGTTGAGCCTGACAATCTAGCCAGCTTTCTATCCACCTTACAGTCCATTCATCCAGCCCATACTTCTTTAACTTGCTGGCAAGAACACTGTGGGAGACCATATCACAGATTCCCATTGGCAGTGTTTTGTCTGGGAATCGATTAATAGGTAACTTGCATTGCAGGTGTGCCAACGGCTCCCACTCTCGAGCCGGTTGCTCTGTGCTGGGCGCGGGACAAGCACCTAACAAAGAGCCAGTGCCTGCCCCAAGAAACCAGCTTTGCTTCCTCTGCTCTCAGTCTCCTGCGCCGTCCGTGGCCCAGGAAGACTCTGCTCTCACCATTGACGTGGACAGATTTCAACTCTCCGTCCTCTTCAATTTCCACCTGCTCCTGCCCGTTCTCCACAGTCCTGGGAAGTAGACAAGAGCCAAAGAAGGGGAAGCATCTCTTTAGGAGTAACCTAAACACCTCACCCCCTATATATCACCCCAGACCCTCCTCATGCCCCCCAAAATCCCCAGCTGCCACCTGTTCTCTTTTAGACCCCTTAGGGTGCTGTTCCAGACACATGGCCCAGTCTGATGATAACTGCCCCGTGCAGCAGGAGTCGAACACGGTTCTTCGGACCTGCTGAATCCCCTGGGCCATGCTGCTCACCTAAACACTGGCCTGTTGTCCCTACTGGCCCAATGGGCTGCTCCCCTGTGTTGATGTGAGACGGGCTGGCTTAGCCCAACTCCCACCGGCTGGTGGCCCCTCCTTACCTTTTGGTTGTGATGCGTTTGCCATTGACGAACTTGGTCGAGGTAGAGAAGAAGCGGAAGCCTTTTCCTGCGTTGATGCTGGAGTTGAAGGGTCCAGAGGATCCTGAAAAACAAGGTGGCGAACACATTGCCAGGTGCTTTCAGCCAGCCCAGGCTCCAAACGGCTTAGCGGGGATCCCTTAGCCTAGAGTATGGGTGTGTGGTGGGGGACCATGGGGAATGAAATATATGGGAGGTGTGAAATGTAAAGGGAAAATGTTCTTCCGGGATCCTGAGAGAGAATGTCCCTGTGAGTCAGAAGAGCTGGGGAGGGGGCAGGCGGGAGATGAAAACAGTAAAGAACAAGGAGCAAGGCCAACTCCCAGGGGGTCTGCAGAGAATGGCAGAAAACCCATGGACAGGAATGGGGTGTGATTCTTCCTCCCCATCTCCGCTCCTTGGCTAAGGAGAAGTGTGTCTGGCCATGTGGGAGGATCCCGTTGCTGACAGGCCGAGATACGGTTGTGGGCTTGTCTGGGGCATTGTGAGTGTTCGTCTCCCATGACAATGAATTGTGGAGACTCCACGCCCAGGCAGGACAGCCCCTCTGCTAGGCAGCCAGGGCTCCGGATGTTCTGTAAAGTAGCTTTGCCCTGGATTCAGAGAACATGCAGGGGGCGTCTTGCACAGCTGTACTGACATGTGCGCCCCCCCTAACGGAACCTCACACCGTGGGAACTGTTCAGGGGCTGAGCATGTGGAGACCCCGTTGGGGTTCTGGAGAAAGCCCTGACATTCACCACTGGGAGAGTTCAGGATAATTCCTCTTTCATTTCTCCCTTCAGCTCTCTAGCCAAGTACCCAGGCCATGCTCTGTCCCAGCTGTAAGGACCTAAGCACCTGCTTGATCACACCGAAACCTCCCTTCTGCTCCCTCAGGCCCCAGGTTCATTACTGGGCCAGATGGTCCCACAGAAGCTGAGGCTTCCACTCACCATAGAAAGGCTCTTGTCCCCCAAAGAACTCTCTGAAGATGTCATGGGGGCTGCGAAAGTGGAACATAAATCCAGGGGCTCCATCTTCAGCCCTCGATCCCCCAGGCTCTGCT
>NW_020664413.1:119928-136732 GCF_002925995.2 Terrapene triunguis
AAGGGAGAAGGAGCGAGAGGTCACCCAGCCCATCTTCAGCCGAGTCCGGACACAGCGGCCCTTTCACCAGGCTGACCCCCTGCCCCAGTACTGAGCCAGAGGAGGCCTGCATGCAAATGGGGAAGCAGCTGGAGGGACAGACATGGGACTGCCACAGGCTGGCCTGGGCCAGCGCCTACGCCGACGCTCCCTGCCCACCTCTGGGAGGCACTTCGTTACCGCTGCGCTAGCTGCCATGGAAATACCTCACGGAAACGGACACTGGTGAATGGTGCCAGGGCTGCGTCGTGTGCAGAGGTGCTACCGGGCAGGATTCCAGCATGAGTCGGGGCTCTGGGTTCTGTGCCTGGGCCTACAGCATCGGACCTGAGTGCCCCGCACCTAACCACAGGCAGGGATTGGGCCTGGCAGAAGGATGCCCCGTGGCACAGCTGCAGGGTAACGTTCATCTCTGGGGCCTGCGCTGGAGGGGAAGGGAGAGCCTGGAATGATGGGGCCAGAGAGGGTAGCACCCCACCCGCTCCAAGAGGTGTCCCCAGGGAGCACTGGGGTGCCCCAGAGGAGGCAGAGAGACAAGGTGGGTGAGATAATATCTTATTGGGCCAACTTCTGTTGGTGAAGGAGACAGAGACCGGAGGAGAGCTCTGTGGAGCTCGAAAGCTTCTCTCTTCCCGACAGAAGTTGGTCCAGTAACAGATATCACCTCCCCCACCTTGTCTCTCTAATACCCTGGGACCAGCATGGCTACGGCAACGCTGCACCCAGAGGAGGGAGACAGACACCGAGCGTGTGCGGCAGAAGCCGCTGCCCCAGCAGCCGCAAGGAGGGCAACACAAGTGCAGCGAGGAGCGTGGGAACATCAAGGACCCGCAATGAGCCAAGCGAGGGTGGATGGCTGGAGAAGGGGACGGGTGGGCAGGCCCCTTACTGTCTGACAGCACTTCATATGCCTCTGTTATTTCTTTGAACTTCCGCTCGGCGTATTGCTCGGTCTCTGGGTTTTTATCCGGGTGCCATCTCATTGCTGCCTTCCTGTACCTGCACAGAGCCCAGAGACAGGCAGTCACGCCTGGCCATGCCGTTTGTTGGGTGCTGTCAGCCCCGCCGAGCCCCGCCATAGGTACCGACTCCTGCTGTGGGAAGCCCAGCAAGTAGAAGAATTCCCTTTAGCTGCCCTTGTCCTCCAGCAACTATGGGATTCTTACCGCCTCCTCCCCTGGATTTTGCAAGGCCAGCTCGGGCACCCCAGCTGACCCCTGCCCTTCTCCACCCCGGTGACCCACACCCATCTCAGTAAGGAATGCTCGCCTTTCAGAGCAGGCTCCTTTGAACACGTCTCAATGCCCCTGTCCCAGTGATGTTCAAATGGTCACTAGCTGGAGTCACACCCCACTTACCAGTGGAGCTGTCCTACCCCAGGAACCCCTCTCCTGTCTCTGACACAGCTGAGAGCCCGGGAGGTGCTCTCAGAGCAGAGAGACCTCCAGTTCCCCAGGGCTGGCCAGCAGCCCCGGCCGGGCGGAGAACACTGGCAAGCGCAGAGAGTGGCAACAGGAACCATGCCATCGGGGTGCGTGGGGAAAGGGAAGCTCCAAGGAAGGGAGACTTACGCCTTTTTGATGTCCTCGTTAGAGGCGTCCTGGGGAAGTTCCAGCAGTTTGTAGTACTCCCCCATGGTGACCGTCTGTCCTGTGCAGGGGCCAGCCGGGCAGCTGGGGAGGAGAAGCAGCCAGGAACTGGGGCGTGTCTCTGGAGATGCAGCCGAAGTCTGCAGGCCTGTGGTTAGCAGTGGTCACGGCCATTCCTGTGGCTGGCCAGCTCCATGCAGAATGGCAGCAGATGCATGCTGTCGAGACCTGGCCCTAAGGAGCGTGGGACAGAAGAGTTAAGGAGACGCATCAGCCAGCCTGCAAGCCCCAGAGAGAACAGACTCCGGTAGCCTAGATCCTCTCCAGCTGTAAGCTGTCGTACCCCCCTTGAGTTCAGTAGGGCTCTGCTGGTTTACTCACGCCATCGTTAGCTCTTCTGTAGCACAGAGCCCTTAGCCCGACCTCCCTTCCTCTCCCTGCATCCCGATAGCGCTGTTACGATCTGTCTGTCTTGAATCCCTGTCTGTCCAACTCACACACACACTTATTGGTCCATGGAATGGTTCAGAAATCCCTGTTTTGTTCTGTTTCACACTCAGTCCAGCCAGCAGTGTCTGTGTCACACCCCGATACACAGGCCCACCCACCCTGGCCATCTGTCTTGATGCCCCAGCATCAGGCATCTCCCTTCAGGCATGTTAAGGCCAGGCTGATCTCCAGGATGATCCAGGACAGAGAATTTCACAGCCCAGTACCTTGTGGTGGAGCTAGAACGTTTGCTGTTAGAAAACAGCGTCTTGATTTCAAGGCTCCACATGATGGGGCATTCATAGAATCATAGAATCTCAGGGTTGGAAGGGACCTCAGGAGGTATCTAGTCCAACCCCCTGCTCAAAGCAGGACCAACCCCAACTAAATCATCCCAGCCAGGGCTTTGTCAAGCCAGGCCTTAAAAACCTCTAAGGAAGGAGATTCCACCACCTCCCTAGGTAACCCATTCCAGTGCTTCACCACCCTCCTAGTGAAAAAGTTTTTCCTAATATCCAACCTAGACCTCCCCCACTGCAACTTGAGACCATTACTCCTTGTTCTGTCATCTGGTACCACTAAGAACAGTCTAGATCCATCCTCTTTGGAACCCCCCTTCAGGTAGTTGAAAGCAGCTATCAAATCCCCCCTCACTCTTCTCTTCTGCAGACTGAATAACCCCAGTTCCCTCAGCCTCTCCTCATAAGTCATGTGCTCCAGCCCCCTAATCATTTTTGTTGCCCTCCGCTGGACTCTTTCCAATTTTTCCACATCCTTCTTGTAGTGTGGGGCTCAAAACTGGACACAGTACTCCAGATGAGGCCTCACCAATGTCGAATAGAGGGGAATGATAACGTCCCTCGATCTGCTGGCAATGCTCCTACTTATACAGCCCAAAATGCCGTCAGCCTTCTTGGCAACAAGGGCACACTGTTGACTCATATCCAGCTTCTCGTCCACTGTAACCCCTAGGTCCTTTTCTGCAGAACTGCTACCTAGCCATTCGGTCCCTAGTCTGTAGCAGTGAATGGGATTCTTCCGTCTTAAGTGCAGGACTCTGCACTTGTCCTTGTTGAAACTCATCAGGTTTCTTTTGGCCCAATCCTCTAATTTGTCTAGGTCCCTCTGTATCCTATCCGTACCCTCCAGCGTATCTACCACTCCTCCCAGTTTAGTGTCATCTGCAAACTTGCTGAAGGTGCAGTCCACGCCATCCTCCAGATCATTAATGAAGATATTGAACAAAACCGGCCCCAGGACCGACCCTTGGGGCACTCCGCTTGAAACCGGCTGCCAACTAGACATGGAGCCGTTGATCACTACCCACCCCCCGGCCCCCTCGGTGCCCTGCTCCACAGCTAATTCCTCGTGCTGCTGGAGACTTGCCATTTCCATTCCCTGGGACATGGAACGAAAACAAACCACATTTCCAGGAAGCAACATTTTGCACAAGAAGAATCGTTTCGGGTCACATCAAGCGCTCGGTTTGGATAAAATTGAAACGTTTGCCTCCAGTTTTTTAACTTTTTTTAATTAAATAAATTTTGGGATTAAAAGTCACTTTGAAACAAAAAAAACAGAACGTGCTGTTCTTATCAGAACACTTTTTTCAATATTTGTCTAAACAAAATTTTGTGACAATCCCCCTGTTCCTGTGAAAATTTGGGAGTTTGATGAAAAGTTGAGAGTTCAGCCAGCTCCATTAATCCCCCTCACCGGTGCAAATTTGCGTCTTACTTCTTATCTGAACTTTCCTGACTTCAACTTGTAGCCAGTGGATTTTGTTCTGCCTTTGTCTGGTAGATTCAAGAGCCTTCTGATGCCAGAAATCCCCTTGTGTAGGTACTTACAGGGCACGATCAAGTCACCGTGTGACCGTCTCTTTGATAAACCACAAAGACTGAGCAACCTCAGTGTAAGGTTTCCCAGACCTCAGATTCGTTCGTGTAGATATTGTCTGAAATGCCTCCAGTTCTCAACACCAGAACGGTATGCAGCACATCAGAGTGGTCGCGCCAGTGGAGGGTGCTGCTGAAAGGGGCTACTGGCTGCCAGCACAGAGCTCTTGGAGCCAAAGAGCCTCACAGGTCTCGTTATAGCCAGTGGCTGTGCCATGCACCCTCTTACAGGCTCAGCAGAAGGTTCAACGGAGCCCCTTGATTTAGAAAAAACAGTCCGGGTCCCTGGGGCTCCCTCTGCTAGGCTGGGTGCGTGGCAGGTCAGAGCTAACCCTCATGCGCTGAGGGCTTTCCCTGGTGGCAGACGCGGGGGCTGGGGTGTTGGTGCAGGCTGGGGGTGTTGGAGGCAGAAAGGCAGGAGAAGGAGCGGTGAGTGTGACCCTCAGGGGGACAGGGCTTCTTTGGCAGTGTTCCCTGGAGTGGCGCCTGGGGGTTTCTGGGCTCTTGGGTTCTGCTGGGTTCCAGAGGGAGAGGACTTTGTGGGTATTCTCTGTGACTGAACAAGATCACGCCAAGAATAGGCCTCACTCGGTTCACTGATTGCCCCTCCTAACAGACCCAAGCCTGCTGGGCCCCAGAGTCTGGCTAAGTGCTTGAGCCAAAGGGGCAACAGTTCTCTCGGGAGGAGGTATTATAACACCTGCCTTCTGCGCCGTGCTCACCCAGTTTATACATCCCAGGATAACATGAGCCTTTTTTGCCAGCGCGTCGCACTCGGAGCTCAGAGAATCATAGAAATGTGGGGCTGGAAGGGTCCTCGAGCGGTGATCTAGTCCAGCGCCCGGTCATCTAGTCCAGCACCCTAGACCAGCCCTGACAGGTTTGTCCAACCTGTTCTTAAATACCTCCAATGATGGTGGAACATGCTGCTGCGGCTACCCCGAGCTGTGATCCCCTGCGTTACCTCTCTGCCTCAGTCAGCGTGAGCTTTGCTGGTGATTAGACAGCGTCAGCTCCCTGCCACGCCAGCCTGTCCTCCTCCCCAGCAAACTCCTGCGGCCTCTCCCGCCCCAGACCTTGCCAGGCAGGTACAAGCACGGGGCAGTCGCAGAAGATATTAAGTTCACTAAGGAGTCAGCACGTCCCAGTTTATTACTTTAACTGGGGTGGATGCACCTGCCCCTTCAACCCCAGCCCTGAACTGGATTCTAGTGAAAGTAAAACAAGTTAATTCACAAACTAGCCTGGATTAAGGCTCTGTCTACACTTCAGATGCTATAGCTGGAGCTGCACTGCTCTAGCGCCTCAGTGTGGACAAAAAGAACAGGAGTACTTGTGGCACCTTAGAGACTTAGGCCTTGGCTACACTGGCAATTCACAGCGCTGCACTTGCTGCGCTCAGGGGTGTGAAAAAACACCCCCCCTGAGCGCAGTGAGTGCAGCGCTGTAAAGCGCCAGTGTAATCAGCGCCTGCAGCGCTGCACGCTCGCTCGGCAGCGCTGTGAATCCGCGAGTGTAGCCAAGGCCTAACAAATGTATTGTAGCATAAGCTTTCGTGGGCTACAGTCACTTCGTCAGATGCATGTAGTGGAAATACAGAAGGAAGATATATATATATATACACAGGGAACATGAGACAATGGGTGTTACCATACACATTATAAGGAGAGTGATCAGTTACGGTGAGCTGTTGTCAGCAGGAGAGAAAAATCACTGTTAGTAGTGGTAATGAAAATGGCCCATTTCCAGCACTTGACAACACTTTTGTTACCACTACTAACAGTGATTTTTCTCTCCTGCTGACAACAGCTCACCTTAACTGATCACTCTCCTTATAATGTGTATGGTAACACCCATTGTTTCGTGTTCCCTGTGTATATATATATCTTCCTACTGTATTTTCACTACATGCATCCGATGAAGTGGGCTGTAGCCCACAAAAGCTTATGCTACAATAAATGTGTTAGTCTCTAAGGTGCCACAAGTACTCCTGTTCTTTTTGCGGATTCAGACTAACACGGCTGCTCCTCTGAAATCAGTGTGGACACTTACCACAGTGGTGGGAGGGGTTCTTCCATCACTGTGGTAAATCCACCTCCCCGGGAGCTGGTAGCTGGGTTGATGGAAGAATTCACAGAGACTTGATGAGATAAATCTCGTGACGGAAATGTTGGTATCGAGGAGTATAGCTTGTCAGGGAGGTCAGACAGAAAAAAAGGGAGGAGGGGTTGCATTATACATCAAGAATATATGCACTTGTTCTGAGAGCCAGACGGCGGTGGGAGGCAGAGCAGTTGAAAGTCGCTGGGTAAAGATAAAAGGGGGGAAAATAGGGGTGACATCATGGTAAGAGTCTACTATAGCCCAGCAAATCAGGAAGAAGAGGTGGATGAGGCATTTCTAGAACAAATAACAGAAATATCCAAAACACAAGACCTGATAGTAATGAGGGATTTGAACTATACAGACATCTGTTGCAAAAGTAATAAAGCAAAACACAAAATGTCCAGTCAATATTTGGCATGTGTTGAAGACAACATTTTGTTTTAGAAAGTGGAGGAGGTAACCGGGGGAACAGCATTTTTCACTTGATTCTTTCCAACAGGGAGGAGTTGGTAGCGGAGCTGAAGGTGGAGGCAGTTTGGGTGACGGTGACGGAAGTGACAGATTTCATGATTCTCAGGAAAGAAGGAGCGAGAGAAGGACAATGGACTGTAACAAACTCAGAGAACTGGGAGGTGAGGTCCCATGGGAAGAAAATCTAAGGGAAAAAGGAGTTCAGGAGACCTGGCAGTTTCTCAAGGAGACAGTACTAAAGGCACAACGGCAAACTACCCCGAAACAAAACAAAGATAGGAAGAAGAAGAAGAGAGCACTGTGGCTCCATCAGGAGCTCTGTAATGACCTGAAAATCAAAAAGGAATCCTCACAACGTGGAAAGCTGCCAAATTGCTAAGGAGGAGTACAAAGGAATAGTACACGCTGGTAGGGACAAAATCAGAAAGGCCGAGGCACCAAATGAGTTACACCGAGCAGGAGACATAAAAGGCCGGAAGAAGAGATTCTGGAAATACATTAGGAGCAAGAGTAAGAGCTTGGAAGGTGTTGGTCCTCTACTTAGCAGGGAAGGAGAGAAAATCACGTCAGAAAGGCTGAGGGGCTAAGGCCTGTTTTGCTTCAGTCTTCACTAAAAGGTGACGGTGACCAAACACTCAGCACACTTACCATTAACAGACAGGGGGAAGGAACAAGCCAAACTAGGGGACGAACAGGTTCAAGTCTATTTAGAGGAGTTACGTGGATTCAGATTGGCAGGGCCTGATGAAATTCATCCCAGGGTACATAAGGGAGTAACTGAAGCAATCTCTGAACCCTTAGCAATTATCTTCAGGAACTCCTGGAGGACAGGTGAGGGCCCAGAGGACTGGGGAAGGGCAGACACAGCCCCTTTCTTTAAAAAGGGGAACAAGGAGGACCTAGGGAATTATAGATCAGTCAGCCGAACGTCGATACCTGGAAAGATGCCGGAACAAATTATTGAACAATCAGTTCGAAAGAACCTGGAGAATAATAGGGTTCTAAGTAAAAACCAACATGGATTTGTCAAGAAAATCATGCCAAACCAACCTCACTTCCTTCTTTGACAGGGTTGATGTCAGTAAGGCTTTTGGCACAGTCCCACGTGACATTCTCCAAAACAAACTAAGGCCATGGGGTCTAGATGAAATTCCTATCTGGTGGGTTCGCAACTGGCTGAAAGGCCGCACCCTAAGAGTAGTTATCCAGGGTTCATTGTCAAACTGGGAGTGTGTATCTAGTGGGGTTCTGCAGGGGTCAGTCCTGGGTCCGGTATCATTTAATATTTTCATTCATGACGTGGATAATGGAGTGGAGAGGATGCTTATGAAATGTGCAGATGACACCAAACTGGGAGAGGTCCTGCTTTCCAGGAAACTGTATTGACTGGTATTAATTACATGGTCATATTGATAGTCTCATATCAGCTGTTCAATCATTTTCCCTGGGAGTGATGTCAGACTCACTGACCTAGAGTGACCTGGGTCATCCTGTTTACCCTTTTTAAATAATTACACAACTTTAGCTTTCTTTCAGTCCTCTGGAACTTCTCCAATTTTCCAAGACTTACAAAAAATGAATACCATTGATTTGGAGAGCTCCTTGGCCCGCTCTTTTAAAACTCTTGGGTGCAAGTTGTGTGGATTTGCTGATTTTAAAATGTTTAGCTTCAGTAGGTGCTGTTTAACATCTTCCTTCGTTACCGATGGAAAAGCAAGTAAGTGATCATCATGTATAATGTGGAGACATCATTCAGCTTGTTTTGAGATACAGACCAGAAATATTTATTAAGCATTTCTGCCTTTTCTACATCATTATTGACATTTTTACCACTCTGTCTCGAAATGGGCCCATACCATTGCTAATACTAGTATTGTTCTGATATATTGGATAAACTTCTTCCCTTCTTTAAGCCAATTGGCCATAGATGTTTTGTTGATACTCTGGGTGAGATCTGACCAGCCTCCCTCGCTGAGGTTCTCAGACGTGCTGGGGAGCTTTAGCCCACAGCCCACAAGCCAGTCCCATCCCTGTGCTGGCAGGGGAGACCTGCTAGGATGAGGAGGGTGTTGGGCTCACCGTTGGCTGAGGTTTATGGCCCTGCCCAGGGCAGAACGAGGGGCCAGGCTCCCTCTAGGCTGAAGGTATTAGGCCCATGCCCAGGAGACCAGTCCTTGGCTGACCCTTGTGCTTCTTCCTACATCCCCTTTCCACTCTCTGCTCTGCACCAATTGCATCAGGCGCTCTCCAGTCACCATCCCCCATCCCTAAGGTCTCCATCCAGCTCTTCCCTCTCCCAGGGTATCTCAGTGCTTGCTGGGATCCCCACCCCTCCGATAAAGCCCAGGCCCTACCTTACTGCATCAGGAGAGATCTGCACTGCCCCTGCCCGCAGGTGCCCTCGGTGGTACACAGGGGTGCAGCCCATCACATTCCTCCCCTGCTGACTGGCAGCTGCTGCAGCCAATGGAAAGCTCAGGCTGATTGTGATGTCAGGGCAGTGCCCTAGGAGGTTACAAACTCTTGATGTGCCACTCGGAGAGTCACAGAGGCGAAGGCCAGGAGGGACCTTTAGATCACAAAATCTGACCCCCTCTCTAGCCCAGGCCATTGCATTTCACCCCGTCACCCCTGCCTGGAGCCCAGGGACTTGTCCGGCAGAAGCATCATCCAGGAAGGCACAGGGCCGGATGGGAAGCCAGCCAGTTGGCAATGCCCATGGCTAATCACCCGCACGGTTAATTTGTGCCTCGTTTCTCATTCAAATTAGTCTGGTTTCAGCTTCCAGGCCTTGGCTCTGGTTCTGCCCGGCTCCACTAGACTAAAGAGCCCGTTAGCACCCACCGTGTTCTCCCCCGAAGGTCCTGACACACGCAGGCAAGTCACATCTCAAGCTTCATCTTGAAAAGATGGAGCTCTGTAAGTCTCTCGTGGCAAGCCATTAGCGCTGGCCCTCAGTCCTTTCTGGGGCTCTTTTCTGCCCCATCTCCAAGTTTTCTACATCCCTAGAGAGGATCCTCCTTTCAGTTTCTTGTGGGGGGGGTCTCGCTCGCTATTAACCCTTTCACTGCTAACGTGTGATACTGTTTGTATTTATTATCCAGACATTGCCCTGGTTGTGCAGAACCCCTGACATATACGTGCTCCATCGGGTCACACAGGACACCTAGTCCTGAGCCCCCAGAGACACTGAACATGCTCTAATGCCCTCTTGAAATTCACAGTACCCAATCCCAGGTTGTCATAGGAACTAACAGGTTCTATGCTGGTAGGTTTGTGGAGCTGGAAATTATTGTACTGAGCCTGGATCTTCTGTCTGGTGTTTCTAGCACACCTGTCTCCTTGGGGTGGAAACGTTAGGTCAGCCACTGCTGGGGCGTACTTGATGAGTGCCGACGGGCACCGCTCCAGGACGCTCCCAGAGTCCCCCGGGCACAGACAAGGTGCTGTTCCGAGGGTGCTGGCGCTGCTGGAGTCCCAGGTGAGCACGGATGGGGCACTGCCAGACACCCAGCGCACACGGCACTGATAGGGCGTGCAGAGGCTGACGTCCCTTGTGTGAGACTCCTAGAATGAGCAGGGGAGGGAATAGCTTCTATTGGACCCGTTTCTGTAGGTGAGAGAGACAGAGCTTGGCCTCAGGCCTCCTGAAGAGATGTGTGAAAGCTGCTCTCTCTCACCTGCAGACATGGGTCCAATAAAAGCTATTCCCTCCCCCACCTTGTCTCTCTAACATCCTGGGACCCACACGGCTACACTCCGGCTGCTCCTAGAACGGGCTGTTCCGTTTTTGTAACCTCTCTGTGCGTGGTTTCAAAGCTGTTTAGATTCCAGCAGCCGTTCCTCTCAAGAGCACAGTTGCTAGGAGCCAGGGGGCAGCTTGGGAAAGTCTCCCTTTGACAGAGGGACTCAGCCCGGGAGACAGAGGAGAGAAAGGGGTGGAGAGCACTTAGGTTAAAGGAAAAGGGAAACAGGAAAGGATGCTAGCAAACACCCATCAGTCCTGTGGGGGTCCGAGCTCTCAGGATCGGCCCCTGCAGCACTCTCCCTCCCTCCCGGCTGTCCAGGAGATAGGGGAGGTCAGGCGGACTCTCCCACCCAACCTGACTGCCTCACTATTGCCAGATGGGCGACCTGTGGATGGCCTATGAGTCAAAGGTCAAAGGTCGGGGGCAGACCTCTCCCCTCCCACTGAATTCTTCACCCCATATTGAAGGAGTGAACCAGGTTCCAAGGTGCTAGGGTCCCGAGAACATGGAAATTAATGGATACAGTCAGTCCCGTGTGAACGGTATCGGAGGTGACATGGGAGGCAAAGGGAAAAGCTAACCAGCAGGGATGGCCGAGAAGACCTGGGAGAGCAATGAAGAGACCAGGGAGGGTTATTTCTTAGCAGCACCACGGAGGAGGGTTCTGTGTCCCCAGCCAATATATGGTGTTGGATTGGGCCCATGATCTTCGGGGCCCATGGGCTGGCCCCAGCATCCCAACCCCAGGGATCTACACAGCCCACCGGTTTCCCTCTTCCCCTCCATCTGATTCTCCCTGTCACTCATGACCCAGTCGGCATTGTCTAGGGTTAGGGGCCGTGCGTCTCACCGGGAGCCCCTCGCACAGAGCTCTGTGCAGGGGGATGGGACAATGGCACAGCAGCTCCGTCTCGAGCTAGAGAAGTGCGCGTGGGCAGCTGGCAGATTGTCGAGTTCAGCCTGGCAGATAACAGGGGTTGCGTCCACGTCCTTCCCGTGGTTGCACCAGGCGTGGGACAAAGGGGCATAGCTCAGATTGGGAACAGGTAAATGGATGCAGCAAACTATAGCCCTACAACGTGACTGGAGGAACTGTTTTATTTAAGGTGGACAATCGTCCCATGTGCATCAGTGAGGAAGACGTGAGGCTGATTCCCAGCCGTCCAAACAGGACATTTACCCTCTAGTATTCATCACCTTCCTCTTCCTCTCCTCCATCCACACTGTCTGTCCCCACCTCCTCGTAATCCTTCTCCAGGGCAGCCATGTCCTCCCGGGCCTCTGAGAACTCCCCCTCCTCCATGCCCTCTCCCACGTACCAGTGCACGAAGGCCCGCTTGGCATACATCAGGTCAAACTTGTGGTCCAGCCGAGCCCAGGCCTCGGCAATGGCCGTGGTGTTGCTCAGCATGCACACAGCCCGCTGCACCTTGGCCAAGTCGCCACCGGGAACTGCAGTTGGGGGCTGGTAGTTGATACCAACCTTGAAGCCAGTCGGGCACCAGTCCACAAACTGGATGCTGCGCTTGGTTTTGATGGCGGCAATAGCAGCATTGACGTCTTTGGGAACCACGTCCCCGCGGTACAAGAGGCAACAGGCCATGTATTTGCCATGACGGGGGTCACACTTCACCATCTGGTTGGCTGGCTCAAAGCAAGCGTTTGTGATCTCAGCCACGGAGAGCTGCTCATGATAGGCCTTCTCTGCAGAGATGACGGGGGCGTAGGTGGCCAGCGGGAAGTGGATACGGGGGTAGGGCACCAGGTTGGTCTGGAACTCCGTCAGATCTACATTCAGGGCACCATCGAATCGGAGGGAGGCAGTGATGGAGGACACGATCTGGCTAATAAGGCGGTTCAGGTTGGTGTAGGTGGGGCGCTCGATGTCCAGGTTCCTGCGGCAGATGTCGTAGATGGCCTCGTTGTCTACCATGAAGGCGCAGTCCGAGTGCTCCAGGGTGGTGTGGGTGGTCAGGATGGAGTTGTACGGCTCCACCACTGCGGTGGAGACCTGAGGCGCTGGATAGATGGCGAACTCCAGCTTGGACTTCTTGCCATAGTCAACGGAGAGACGCTCCATCAGCAGGGAGGTGAATCCAGAGCCGGTGCCGCCCCCGAAGCTGTGGAAGACCAGGAAGCCCTGGAGCCCCGTGCACTGGTCGGCCTGTGGGGAAAACAGATCAGAGCTCATTAGAGTAAGTACCAGCCAACCCAGGCTGCAGCACAGACATGGCCAAGAAGGACTGAAGTAGAGAACCAGCTGAGGGAGACTTCCCCCATTCCCTGGCCAGCCCACAGGAAGAAGCAGCCCCCGTGTCAGACAGACACCCTCCCCCCACCCCTCCAGCTCCCAGACCCCTGGCCAACTAAAGCCAGCTCTCAAGGCCTCCCCAGGTAAGAGCACCTTCAGCCATGTTTTGTTGGGACTTCCAGTGAGATGCTGGAGCCCTCTTACCAGCTCCTTGGCTGGGCAGAGTGGCGCCCCCCCAAATATCCCATCGGACAGGCTGCATACCAACTTCCGGATCCTGTCCAACACTTGGTCAATGATCTCCTTGCCGATGGTGTAGTGCCCACGGGCATAGTTATTGGCAGCATCTTCCTTGCCGGTGATGAGCTGCTCTGGGTGGAAGAGCTGGCGGTAGATGCCGGTCCGAATCTCATCTGGAAGAGACGAAAGGAGGGGTGTGGGACAGGACTCTAGGCCAGTGGTGCACAAACTTGTCTAGTCATGGTCTCCCTCCTCCCCCCATTAACAGTCTGTCTGTATCCCACCCCCTTGCTGCCAGCCCAGGCTCCTGCCCCAGCCTGGCCTCACTGGGCTGGCTGCTCATGCCCTCTGAACGTTCCTGTGCGCGCCCCACTGACATTAGCAGAGGCTGGTGCACAGAGCTGGCCTGCTAGCGCAGGCGGTGGAGGATGGCTGGCCTCCACCCAACAGGACAGGCTGCCCCAGGCCCTCAGGGCATGGCAGGGGGCCCAGTATGTCACCAACACCAGGAAGTGGTACCCCCTGCCCCGAGGGAGTTCAGTCTAGCCCTGAGCGGATCTGCCAGCTGGGTAGGTCTCTGGGCACCACGCCTGGGTCATGGGTAAGGAGCATCAGTGGACACAGCGCTTCTCATCCTCCGAGCACTCCCCTGCAGCGGGGAAGGCCAGTCCCAGTCCGGGCGGAAGCGCCTGGCACAGAGCTAGGGCAGGGGCTGCCCAGCGGGCAGGAGTGACCAAAGCCGCACTAGCGGCTGCAGTGCATGGCAGTCCAGGAGGCAGACGCGGCTCTAGCCGGGGACCTGAACCTTCACGAGTGAGCAGGGCTCTCCTCCGCCCCACACAGGCGTCTTCACTCACCGATCACGGTGGGTTCCAGGTCCACGAAGATCGCCCTGGGGACGTGCTTCCCGGCACCCGTCTCACAGAAGAAGGTGGTAAAGGAGTCGTCCCCTCCCCCGATGGTCTTCTCGCTGGGCATCTGCCCGTCGGGCTGGATGCCGTGCTCCAGGCAGTACAGCTCCCAGCAGGTGTTGCCCATCTGGACGCCTGCCTGGCCGACATGGACTGAGATACATTCACGCTGCAGAGAGAGAAGAGCCATTGAGGTGCCTCTCCAGGACAGTGGACCCAGAGCCCCATGCCAGTGTTGGTGGCGAGCCCACAGCTCCCCCACACTCCTGGGGGGGGGGGATCTCCGTTCAGTGAAGGCTGCCTGACAGCCCGGGACATTAGTGCCTGCTGGTCAGCACAGCTGGAGAAGGGACCTGGGTTTGGAGACCAGTCCCTCTACCAGCGCCCCCTGCCCCCCCCGGGCATCCCTGCCCCAGAGCAGAGGGAGCCCGGGATTCCATTTCACAGGGGAGGCCGGGCTGCAGCCACTGACTCTGGTGCCCAGCGCTGCAGAGGAAAACGCTGCAGGCGGTGACTGGCTGCCACGCTGCAGCTCCGCACAGACTGCAGGTGTGGGGGAGGAGCACAGCCATCCTCCGCACGCAGAGCAGGCCCTGCCCTAGATCTAGCAGCAGTCACACACCCTGCTGACAGAACCCCCCGGGCCATGCTGGCCACCACTGCAGAGCATTGAGGGAGCTCCCTGCCACAGGGACCGGGCTGGGCACTTGCCCCCTTCAGAGCCAAGGACAGGCATCGAGCGGGGAGGATTAGCGGCCCAGGGAGGGGCAGTGACTCACCCAAGGCCACAGTGCCTCGGTGGCAGAGCTGGGATCGAACTCCTAGGTGGTGCCCAGCCCCCTCGCTGTCCGAGGACTGCAGCAGCCCCTGCCAGCTTACTGCCGGCTCAGGTCGGAGGCTTGGCTGTCCCTGGGCCCGCAGAGCCCGGCCGCTCGCTGCAGCGAGAGGGGAGGAGCCAGCACTGCAGCGGGGCTCCAGCGTCAGGCAGGTGCTGAGCTGACAAGCACATACCTAATGCATGAGCTACAGTCCCACCCACCTCGCTGCTCCCAGCCAGCCTGGGCACGCGCCGTTCCCAACCCCACGGGAACCCAGCGCGGGCAGGGCTGCAGGGACATCAGCAGAGCTGCAGGGAGGCTGCCCAGTACCCACCAGGGCTGTAATGGGCAATAAGGCCCTTCTGCCCAGAAGCACAGAGCTGTGCCCCCCCTCCCCCTCCCCAGGGCTGCGAGGGCCCAGGCTGGGCTGTGGGGAGGGGACGACAGGGGCAGTGGGCTCAGCTGTGCCCACAGCACAGGGGCTGTTCGCACAGAGCCGGCTGCATCGGGTGGGCGCTGGGGGCAGGGGCACAGCTCTGCTGCACGGCCGATGACATGGACACTGCCTTGCTCCCCCCAAACTGTGGGGGATGCAGAACCTCCCTTTCCTAAACACTCCCCTTCCCCCCTGGGCTCCTGCCCCATAGCAGCTCTGACCCCCAGGCCTGCAAGGCCAGACAGAGGCCTCTGGTCACTCAGGCCCTCCCCCACCCACCCACCCACAAGCAAGGGAGCCAGCTGTACCAGCGATGGGGCTCCCAGGGAGGGGGGCACAAGCAGGCTCCAGCCCTCAGGAGCAGCAGGGGAGCCCTAGCAGGTCTGGGATGGGGGCCTGGATTCCTACAGCAGCCAGAGGTCCAAGCCAGTGCGGCCCCTCCGCAGCATCCGCCCCAAACTCGAGATGTTTCTGGGGAAGCCACAAGGAGGAAGCACCCAGCTCTGTGCAGCTGCCACCTCACAGCAGCCCTCGCCCAGGCCCCAGCTGCATTTCCCCTTCTCTGCTCGCAGCCCACGGAGGCCTCTGCTGCCCCTATCACCCACCGGGTCCCCACCAGGGCGGCAGTGCCAGAGCGCTCGATGGACCTACACCGACCCCAGCCTCCAGTCACGCCTCAGAGCCCGGCCGCTGGAGCCGTGCCACTCTGCAGCCCGTTCCGGCTGGTCCCAGGATCGGTCTCTGCCGCGGAGCGACGCCCTGCAGGGCGGGGGTGACAGTTCTCCCAGAGGTGCGGGATTCACACTGGAAGTAGGGGGCTGTGGGTCAGGATTGAGGGGCATCAGCAGAGCTGGTGACATTCTCCAGGCCGTGCCAGCGCTGAACCCGAGCGGGTGACACCAGCTCCAGCTCCCAGCCTGTTCATACCGCCCCCGCCCCGCCCCGGGG
Organism: Terrapene triunguis; assembly: GCF_002925995.2. Classification (NCBI taxonomy): domain Eukaryota; kingdom Metazoa; phylum Chordata; order Testudines; family Emydidae; genus Terrapene; species Terrapene triunguis. The sequence continues at coordinate 135,874 of NW_020664413.1, forward strand.
GGAAGTCACCGCTCCACTACGCAGCAGAAATTTGAAAACACACAGACCAACCAGGAAGGGTTGTGAAATCACCAGCCCCACCCTCCAGCCTCGCACAGCCTCCATCGCCACCAGCCAGACAGTCACTCCCGCCATCCGCACTGGGGGGGGCAGGAAACCCCCTTGCCCAGGAGCTGATAACCCCTGCGGCCAGGGCTGTAACGGGACCCCTGTGCCACTGCAGCACGGGTGCCCCCGGCAGCGAGGAGACCCAGCTTTGGGTGCATGGAGCTGGGTTAGCCCGTGGGCCTGGACTCCGCCGTGGAGGGGGCAGGGGTGTCTAGCTGCACTCACGCTCTGCCCCGAAGGGCTCCCAGGCAGGGCAGGGCACAGCTAAGGGGGCAGAGGTGGCACACAGCCGTGCCCGTGCCCTTGCATGGCTCCTTCAGGGGCGCAGCCCGAGTCCAGACAGACAGGAAACGCTGGTGGGAAGTGGGGCAGGTGCCGAGTCTCCTCGGAAGGTGCCAGGCGCAGGCCGCGGCCTCGCCACGAGGCGGGAAAACCGGCTCAGCCACTGGCCAGGCAGCAGCCCAGGGTGTCGCCTGGAGGGCCCTTCCCCAAGGCACGGGGCGGGGGGGCTACTCCCTTAAAGCCTGCCCCCCCCAGCTCATTCACACTCCCTGAAACACCAAACAGAGCCCCCGCAGCGTGCCCCCCACAAGACAGGGCTGCCATTACCTAGTTTGGACAGGAGCCCGGCCAGGCTATTTCCAGGAGAGCCCCCAGCCTATTAATAACCCCCCCCAGACACAGCCACACCCCCCCCCCCCCCCCCCCCCCCCGGCCCTCCCGAGGCCCGCCGGGCCCCCATACCCCCCCC
>NW_020664413.1:136832-140802 GCF_002925995.2 Terrapene triunguis
GGGGGGGGGCCTCACTGCGCTGGCGCCAGCCTCTGGCCCGGTTCCCTTCCCCCGGCCCAGCCCTGCCCCGAGGGGAGGAGAGCGCGGGAGGGGCCGGGGCTCTGCCCCCCCCCCAGAGCCGGGGGCCCGTCCGCAGGCTCCCCGCCCGAGTCAGGTCAGCCCCGGCCCTTCCCCGCGCCCTGGAGAGGGGCTCGCCGCCTCCAGCCCCGCTGCGGAGCGCTCCTGCCCCCCCGGGCCGGGCACGGCACCGCGCTCCGGGCAGGGGCGCAGCGCGGCCGGGCGCGCACGGGGCAGAGGCCCGGGCGGCGGAGCCGGGCTCTGCGCGGGGGCCGAGGGACGCGAACTCCCGCAGAGGATCCGCCCCCCCGTTCCCGAGCGGGGTCCCCCCACGGGGCGCCCCGGGCCCCGCACTCACCATGACGCAGCAGTGGCCGGGATCTCACGTGAGTCTGCGCGACGAGGTCTCGGTGAGAAGCTTCGCCTGCTGCAGTCCTGGCGCACCGGCCTTATATAGCGGCGGGGGCTGGGCCCGCCCACGGGCGGCGTGACGCGTATGACCGCACCCCACTGCCAGAGTCGCACAGGGGCGTGGTTTGTTCTGGGGGGGGGGGGGGCGGCCCCCCCCGTACCCCGAAAAGGGCCCCCTTAAGATTCCCCCCCCCGGGAAAGCCCATGGCATTACCCCCCCCGCCCAGGGGGAATGTGCTTCAATGTAGCAAAACCAGGTCTCTGAAAGGGGGATCTATGGGGAGCCCCTTCCCTTCCCACGCTGGGCTCCAGCCCGGCTGCAGCATCCTTGGGGAGCAGTGCAGCCGGGAGAGACCACCGGCCCCAGCATGCATGGCTGCAGCGTGCTCCCTGCAGAGAGCTGCATGGCCTGCCATCCCCCCGGCCCTGGCTCCAGGGGAACGCTACCCCCGCCTTCGGGCAGCCTCTGCTTCAATAGCTGGATCCTGGTCTCCCAGTCCCAGGAGGTCTCTAACTCTCGGGGAAGGGAGCCGATCCTCTCGCCCCTCACTGACAGTGGTGGGCCTGTGCCCAGGGGCCCCAGACAATGTGGGGGCTCAGGGTGTCGGGGGGCCCAAATGTTCTTCGTGCCCAGGGTGCCAATAAATCCTAATCCACCTATGCTCACTGAAGGTGTGTAGTGCTCCGCCTTCAGCAGAGGGAGCTTTGCTGGGGATTTGAGTTAAATGCAGGTTAACAAAGCCAAAGCGAACGCAGAGCACTGCAAAGTGTTTCACTTACCCCTCGCCCACCTAACCGGGCTCACTGCTTCGGCATCCGTGATGCCACAAACCTACCCGTTCGGCAGTCGCCCATAGAGCCTCCCAGGAAAACCAGGTGAGACAAGACCCGAATGGCTAAAGGAAACACAAGCAGAGAAAACACTTTAGAAGCAAAGAAGAATTTTCCAGGCCTCTGAAGATCAGGGAGAAGGCGGTAATAAAAAGGGGCCCCGTTCCACGGCCATTCCTTTGGCAGGTCCCCTCGCAGACAGGGCAGCCCCCAGCTGCCCCCCGAAATCACTCCCTGAGCTGCATTTGGTGCCTGGGCTGCGCTTCTCACCCACTCTGCTAATTCCTTCCTACTCTTAATAAAAACGTATCATTTTCTAAAATGCTCGGAAACACCCTGCAGACCTGCGTTTCCATGCAATACGGGCTGCTCTCGGACTCAGCGAGCAGGGCTTGGGCAGCTGCTAGGAAGGTTTATTAGACCCCATTTATTAGACCTGTATAACTCACCTGTCCCGAGCACCAGCCAATCAAAGCCACCCAGCACCCCAGCATGTTACAAATCAACCCCAGCCTTTCTCAGCACCCTGACTTATGACTTTCCAGTGACAGGCTTGGTCATCTCCCTGCAGACACTTACACCCGCGTTGTAACTTCAACGCCAGGCCTGCAGAGGCACTGTAAGAGTTTGCTTTTTGATTAAGTCACTGGGACCCCATGAAAAGTGCTTCTTTTTTGGACAAATTAAAGTGCGGAAAGTGAGTGATTTAAACCTCTCAGGTCATTCCTGCCAACAGCACCGTTGCCATGAATGCTCAGAGCAGGTCGAATGGACGCTGTGCTTCCAAAGCAGCAGTGGGCTGTCTGCAGGGGGGTCCCAGTGCTACGAATGCTGCTGGAGCTGAACAGGGTCTAGCAGCAATGAGATGTTTTCCCAGAAATGTTTAAATTCATCCTGACACAAAGAAGGATGAATTTAAACCCAGGGAAGGTTGCTGGACTGCAGATGTCACCAACGGATGCAAACATAACAATCGAGGTGATAAGCAGTTAAGTCAGTCAACACAATCGTTCCCAGAGAGTCATGATCAATGGTTCACAGTCAGGCTGGAAGGGCATAACCAGTGGGGATCAGTTCTGGGTCCGGTTCTGTTCAATATCTTCATCAGTGATTTAGATAATGGCACAGAGATTACACTTATATAGTTTGTGGATGATACCAAGCTGGGAGGGGTTGCAAGCGCTTTGGAGGGTAGGATTAAAATTCAAAATGATCTGGACAAACTGGAGAAATAGTCTGAAATCAATAATACAAATGCAAAGTCCTCCACTTAGGAAGGAACAATCAGTTGCACACATACAAACTGGGCAATGACTGCCTAGGAAGGAGTCCTGCGGAAAGGGATCTGGGGGTCCTAGTCCACCACAAGCTAAATATGAGTCAACAGTGTAACATTGTTGCAAAAAAGTGAACATCATTCTGGGCTGTATCAGCAGGAGTGTTGTAAGCAAGACCCAAGAAGTAATTCTTCTGCTCTACTCCGCACTGATTGGGCCTCAGCTGGAGTATTGTGTCCAGTTCTGGGCGCCACGTTTCAGGAAAGATGTGGACAAAGTGGAGAAGGAGCAACAAAAATGAGGGAAGATTGAAAAAATTGGGTTTCTTTAGTCTGGAGAAGAGAAGACTGGGAGGGAGGGGACATGATAACAGTTTTCAAGTACATAAAAGCTTATTAGAAGGAGGAGGAGAAAAATTGTTCTCGTTAACCTCTGAGGACAGGACAAGAGGCAAGGGGCTTAAATTGCAGCAAGGGCGGTTTAGGTTGGACATTAGGAAAAACTTCCTAACTCTCCAGGTGGTTAAGCTCTGGAATAAATTGCCTGGGGAGGTGGTGGAATCGCCATCATTGGAGATTGTTAAGAGCAGGTTGGACACACACCTGTCAGGGATGGTCTAGATGGGAATGTGAGCTGGGACGTGGGGAGAATCAGGAGCAGGGGCTGTGGGTGGAGATGAGGGATTTGGTTGGGGAGGGACCAGGCTGCGTTTGAGACAGGGGACACGGTGGTGTCTTGCACAGCCCGGGAGGTGCCAATGCCTCAGCTCCCAGACGCTCGACTCTCTGGGCCCGGCTGCGCTGAGTATTCGAGCAGTAACTGAAAACCTGCAAATCTGACCCCCAGGAGCCCACAGCACTCAGCTGTGAACGGAGCTGCAGCTGCTAAGCTCTCAGATGCACAATGCAGGTCAAGGACTGACAGGTGGAGTCTGACAAGTGCCTGACACCTTTTGGGTGTTGTAAGTGCAGCCCAGGTCCCCACTGGTGTGAATTCTGCTGTGGAGGCATTTCAAAGAGTCCTTGCACAGGGATTTTCGAGTGAAATTGCCCCTGTGCAGAGGGCCAGCAGCAAATGGCCTAATCTATTGCTGGTGAAGTCACGATGGACTAGGGCTCAGAAGCACCATCATCAAATACTTTGGCACATTTTGCAGACAGCAAGACGGTTGGGTAATACATAGACCCAGAGGGTTAGAAGGGACCGCACGGGTCATCTAGTCTAATCCCTGATGAGATGCAGGACTTGTTGGGTCTAACCCATCCCAGACAGACGGCTCCAGCCTCCTCTCGAAAACCTCCAGTGAAGGAGCTTCCACAACTTCCCGAGGCGTCTGTGCCATTGTCCGACTGCTCTTCCAGTGAGGGAGATTCTCCTGAGATTGACTAACTCTG
>NW_020664413.1:160802-163554 GCF_002925995.2 Terrapene triunguis
GCGCTGGGGCTGGGAGCTGCCAAGGGCGGTCATGTGACGCTCCTGCTTCGCTTCTCCCGCAGCTGCTGGGAGCTGTGACCATGGGGCCCGGGGGCCGCGTCCTGCTGTTGGCCGCGGCGCTCCTGCGGCTGGAGGTGAGCCAAGCCGAGCCGAGCCGGGCCGGGCCGAGCCGAGCCGAGCGGGCCAGGCCGGGCCGAGAGCCCGGGGGGGGCTGGCGCTGGATCTGCTTTGACAGAGCAGCTAAACATCCTGAGACCCGAGTCTGGGTCTGTCCCCCCCCATCTCCCCCCTATTGGGGCTCAGCCCCGCCCCCGCTGGGGGTCCTTTGGGGCTCCAGGACTCGGAGCGCTCTGCACCCCCCGCCCCGGGCCGCAGCCCTGGGGGGCGTGACCCTGCCCAGGGCTGGGTAAAGCCCAGGGCCATCGCCCTGGTCTGGCATGTGGCTGCGTCCAACAACCATCCAAACCTGCCCGGCTTCAGCAGCCCCCCCGCCTGTGCCTCCCTTGGCCCCCAGCCATGGGGCAGCACCTTCCCGTCGATCCCCCATCCAGGGCGCCCCCCGCGGTAACGCCCGCCCCCCGGGGAGCGCGGCCGGCTGGGCCTCGTGTGCTCACAGCTCCCGGGGGGCCAGGCCTGCGCCGGCGCCCGCTCCTTCCAGGTGGATTACGCCCACGACTGCTTCCGCAAGGACGGCGCCCCCTTCCGCTACGTCTCAGGGAGCATCCACTACGCCCGCATCCCGCGCCCCGCCTGGCACGACCGCCTCCTGAAGATGTACATGAGCGGCCTCAACGCCGTGCAGGTGTAGGTGACCCACGGGCTCCGGCCGGGCTCCCACGGGGGGGTTGCCCCCAGGGCCGCAGGGCATCACTCACACGGTCTCTCCAGGTCACGGCTCTCGCCCTGGGGTCCCCGGTTCCTGCCCCAAAACCAGACTCTCGTGTGGGGCCAATGTGAGCTCCGGTTCCTGAGCCTGGGGCTCTGATCCCAGCCCTGACCTGCAGCGTCCGGCGGAGCAGCCGTGGCCCCTTGCGGCTGGTGACAGTAGCTCTGCGCTGGCTGTTGTGTTGGCCAGGCCCCGCCAGCTGGGCCGGGGCTCACAGGGGACACGTGTCCCCCCCAGTGCGGCCAGTCGGCCCTCTGGGATCCGGAGAGTTAATGCACCGATAACTGGGTCAGGGCCCTCAGTCCTGCGCCATGCCGGGACCCGCATGTGTCCTTAGGGATCTCCCTGCTGTGCTGTGGTGCTTGGTCTTCGGCCACGTCCCGGGCCCCCCGAGGGCGAACAGACCCCCAGAGGCTGTGCCTCCCCCCAGGGCGTGCAGACCCCAGCGGCTGCTCCCCTCACTGATCCTGACTCTCTTCCCCAGCTACGTCCCCTGGAATTACCACGAGCCGCTGCCCGGGGTCTATGACTTCTCTGGGGACCGAGACCTGGGACACTTCCTGAACCTGACAGCAGAGCTGGGCCTCCTGGTGATCCTGCGGCCTGGGCCCTACATCTGCGCCGAGTGGGAGATGGTGAGGGCTGGGCAGCGGCTGCTCTGCCCTGAGTCTGACCCCAGCCCCTGTCTGTCTGGCCCAGGTCCCCCACCTCTGCCCCTCACTCCCAACCCGCAGCCCCTGCTAGCCCGGCCCTGGGCTCCCCCCAGCTCTGCCGGTTCCCCTCACTCCCGACCCACAGCCCCTGCTACCCCAGCCCTGGACTCCCCCCCCCACCCCCAGCTCTGCCGGTGCCTCCCAATCTGAAGCCACCTGCTAGCCCAGCCCTGCTCCCCCAGCTCTGCTGCTGCCCCTGAATTCTGACCCCTTCATGGTGGGTCTGTGGCGCAGGCCAATGAGACCTTCCTGCTCCTTCCACTTGACCCAGACCCGCCATGTCTCCGGGGACTGACGAGTCTCTTTCTCCTCTGGGCTGTTTCTCTAGGGCGGCCTCCCTGCCTGGCTGCTGTGGAAACCAGACATTGTCCTGCGCTCCTCTGACCCAGGTAAGGGGCGTCCCACGTGGACCAGCCCACCGGGCTCCTGCGCTCAGCCACACAGGGCCACTTAGTTGGTGCCAGGACGCAGTGGGGCTCTGGCATTTACCTGCTAGGCCTCTCTCCATCCTTGGAGCCCCGAATGCAGAGCAGCTGGGCTCCTTCTCTTCCCCCTCCCTCCCCGCCGCCCCCTGGAGACGGGCATCAGCCTCCCACCCTGGGCGAGCTAGGAAAGGCTGGCGGGCTCTGCCAGTGCCCTGCGCACAAACCACGGCACGCTCCTGGCTCTCACATGAACCCTGGGCCTGCCAGTGCAGTCAGAGACCAGGGGCTGAGCCCAGCTGCTGTCTCTGCTCCCAGATTACCTGCAGGCTGTGGATTCCTGGCTGGACGTCCTGCTGCCCAGGATCAAGCCCCGGTTGTACCAGAACGGAGGGAACATCATCAGCATCCAGGTGGGTGGGGTGGGGGGCTCTGATCTTGGGCTGTGTCCTGGAGTCGGTTCCCAAGAACTTCCTTTTGGACCCCAGTTTCTAGAGTGAAACTTGAGTCCCGCTTAGCTGCACCTTAACCAATCGTTATACTAAAATGTTACTAACCAATCCTAACATTGTAACAAAATTCTCTAACCAATCCTACCCCATCACCTTAATTAATTGACACCTAGCTAAATTAATTAGGTAACAGACAGAAACAATCCAAGAACCAGACAGATAAACAATAGGAAAGTGGGGACCATAATGACAAAACAAGAAAGAAATGAGGGTTTCACA
>NW_020664413.1:163564-178540 GCF_002925995.2 Terrapene triunguis
AGATGCTGTCAAACTCAGTTTTCTGTAACCAGCTTAAGATCAGTTTCTGTATCTGGTGATAGTGGGGGCCATTCGGACGGGGTCTCCTTCTTCACAGCCGGATAGTACATCGTTTTAATGTGATTAGATGGAATGTGAGGAGGTGACTTCCTGCTTCTCAGCGAATGGCTGCTGCTCTCCTAATATGGCTGCAGAGAAAGGCCTTAGGCCTTACACTGTAACCCCCATCGCTCTGGAGCCCCCTGCCCCCCGCAGAGCCCCCTGCCCTGCCCCTGTAACCCCCCCCCGCAGAGCCCCCTGTAACCCCCCACCAGAGGCTGAGCTGAGCCCTCCAGCTGCAGGTCACAGTAAATGACACCCAGAGGCTGGGGCTGTGGAGGGGAAGCCATGCGGGGGGGGGGGGGGGCACTGGGTGGGGGCGTGAACTGGAGCTGTTAGCTAAAGCCTGCCCCTCCCTCCATCTGTCCATCTCTGGGACCTGGATTCACCTCTAGGGGGTGGAGGCAGGAACCACCCCCCAGCCATCGGGTGTAGGGGTCACGGGCACTGAGCTCCTCAGAATAAGTGAGGGAGGGACTGAAATAGCAGGAGGGATACGGGGGCCTGCGGGTCAGGATTGAGGGGCATTGGCAGAGCTGGTGGGGGAGAGCCCAGGGCTGGGCTAGCCGGGGGCTGAGGGTCGGGATTGAGGGGCACTGGCAGAGCTGGTGGGGGGAGCCCAGGACTCAGGTAGCAGGGGGCAGCGGGTCGGGATTGAGGGACACCGGCAGAGCTGTGGGGGGCTGGACTAGCAGGGGGCTGCGGGCCGGGATCGAGGGGCGCTGGCAGAGCTGGCAGGAGGCTAGCGGGGGAGGCCATGGAAGGCCAGGATCTGGGGCCAGCAGGTGAAGTGAGTGAGGTGCCCTGGGGCTGGCAGAGCAGCGGCGGTGGGGCTGAGTGGGGGGGACTCGTCCCGTCTCTTGGCCGGGGCCGTGCAGGTCGACCCTCCCCCCAGCGGCGGCCCAGGGTCCCGCGGTGCCGCCCCCTCATGGCCGCCCGCCCCGCAGGTGGAGAACGAGTATGGGAGCTACTCTGCCTGCGACTACGACTACCTGCGTCACCTGCTGGCCGCCTTCCGCGCCCGGCTGGGCCCCGACGTGCTGCTCTTCACCACCGACGGCAACAGCGCCGCCGAGCTGCGGTGCGGCACCCTGCAGGGGCTCTACGCCACCGTGGACTTCGGGCCAGGTGCCCCTGGGCGGGGGCTGGCTCGGGCAGGATGGGGGGGGGGCGGGGGCAACGGGGGGGGGGGGGGGGGGGAAGGGGGGCTGGCAGCCAGCCCGATGGGGGCACGGGGCCCCGCACTGACCTGCCCCCTTCTGTCCCCCAGGCCCCAACGTCACAGCCGCGTTTGCCCCTCAGCGACTCTATGAACCCAAGGGACCTCTGGTGAGAGTGGGCCCCATGGGCCGTGGGGGGCAGGTGCTTGGGGGGTTGGTTGTGGCAGGAGCTCTGTGCTCAGAAGGGCTCTGGGGCATGTTGCTCTGGGGCATGGGCAGGCTCTGTGGGGGGGACGTGGGGGGCTCCATGGGGCACAGGGGGCCTGGGCAGGGGGCTCTGGACTCCCTTGTCTCAGAAGCAACTGCTGCAGGCTCAGTGCTGGGGGGCAGCGCTGCCCGGTGCCTGGAGCGACTCCCTCTGGTGGCTGCTGGGAGCTGGGGGCCCAGCGGCTGGGTGTGGGGGGCCCTGGCTGGCTGCCGGGGGCTGTGGGTAACGGCCCGTCTGCCCCAGGTGAACTCGGAGTACTACACGGGCTGGCTGGACTACTGGGGAGAGCCGCACGCCGGCAGCAGCCCCGCGCAGGTGGCTCAGGGTCTCCAGGACATGCTGCAGCTGGGAGCCAACGTCAACATGTGACTGTCCGGCCGCGTGGGGGGCTGGGCTGGGGGGCGGCCCTGGGCGGGTCGCGCTGCTGCTGGATCCCAGCGGGCGCCAGGCCCCGGTTCCTCTGCCCAGGGCTGCGTGGGGAGGTTCTGCTGGGTCCGGCCCCAGGGCTGTCATGCTGGACTGAGGGGGGAATTGGCGCTGCCAGGGCTGGGGGGCCAGGGCCATCCTCTGCTGGGGTTTGGGCAGCCCCACATGTGCTGCCCTCGGCACTGGGGTTCGGCTGGCCCTGCCCCAGGGGACTCCGTGTGGCCGGAGCTCTGGGGCTGCTGCCCCCGGTTCCCCGTCTCTGCGCCACCCCCAGCGCCCAGGTGTCCCCTGGCTGAGCCAGGTGCCAACCCTGCCGTGCAGGTCGGTGCCACACCCCTGGCACGATTCTGGACCCCGCTGCGCTCCCTGCACGGGGACTGGCAGCAAAGGGCCCCGGGGGCTCCCCCAGGCTGGGGAGAGGGGCTCCCCCTTCCCTGCCCCAGGCAGGAGGCCCCAGTGCAACCCGTCCTCTCCTTCCTGCCTCCCCTCTCCCGCACCCCAGGTCTCTCTCGGCCCCAGCCCCCCTCCCGGGGGCGCTCTCTGTCCCATGCTCCCCTGAGGCTCTGGCCCTTTCCCTTGGGCAGTAGCCAGTTTACACGGCTGGCTGCATTTGGTGATTTGCAGCCCACGGTGGGAACTGGGGAGTCCCTGTGGAGTCAGGCCGGGTGGGCTCAGGAAGGAGGCGGGTGTCTGCGCTAGCCGCTGGGGGCTGGTGGGGCCGCGCTGGGCTCTGATGGCCGCCTCTGGGTTATCATGTAGGTACATGTTCCAGGGGGGCACCAACTTCGGCTACTGGAGCGGTGAGTCGCCCCCCCCCCCCCCGCCCATGGGGAGCAGGGGACCCATGGAGGGCACAGGGCTGGCGGGTGCTGCCTGGCGGGTCCCTGCAGGGCTGTGGTACCTGGGCATTCGCCCATCCTACTGGGGCCTGGTCCAGCGAGCCCCTTCTCTGCCCATCCCTGGGGTGCTCTCTGCTGTCAGTAGCGCTGCACGGGGGCTCCTGTGGCCCATGCCAGCACCGGCCCCCATCCTCCAGGAACGCGCCAGGCCATGGTCCGTGTGGTTTCTGTGCCGCGGGCCAGGCCCCGTTCCCATGGAGCTCCCAGCAGCCCCTGGCCCTTGCCCCCATCTCCCTCGGCTTGCCAGGCTGCAGGCCCCGAGCCAGTGGGGGGCACGGCAGGGCCCAGCCGCGGCTCACTCCGCCTGCCTTTGCCAGGTGCCGACTACAAGGGCCGCTACAAGCCAGTCACCACCAGCTACGACTACGACGCGCCGCTCTCGGAGGCAGGTGACCCCACCGCGAAGCTGTTTGCCATCCAGACGGTCATCAGCAAGGTACTGAGCCCAGCGGGCCGCGGGGGGGGGGAACCACCCTCCCCACCGCCTGGCACCTCGCGGAGCCCCGGGCAGAGCACAGAGCCGGCGCTGCTGCCTGTGTCAGGGCAGGGCTCTGTCCGGCCAGCCCCAGCGGTGCCAGCACCGTAATGCCCTGCTCACTGCAGGGACAGCGGGGGCGAGGGCGGCTCTGCCCTGGCAGGGCAGAGGGAGTGGGGTGCCCCCTGGCGGGTGCCCTGGGTTAATGACTCTGAGCCCAAAGAGCTGGGGTGCCAGGCACGGCTCCGGCCCCCTGTCCCCCTTCCATGGCATCCGCAGGGGGGGCCGTGCCCCTGACCCAGCCTGGCCGGCTCCTAACGGGGGTTTGCTGTTCAGTTCCAGCCCCTGCCTGAGGGTCCGATGCCACCCGCCACCCCCAAGTACGCCTACGGCCACGTGCCCCTGCGGAAGGTGAGTGGCTGCCCTGGGAGCTGCCCCCCCCACCCTGGGAGGCCCCCACCCACCCTGCCCCTCTCCTCTCTTGCAGCAGGGCGAGGTGCTGGAGCTGCTGGACGTGCTGTGCCCCGGCGGGCCCATCCGGAGCCGGTTCCCCCTCACCTTCGAGGCCGTGAAGCAGGTGAGGGGGTGGGGTGGGCACAGGGTCCTGGCGCCAGGCTTCTCCTGTGCCAAGGCTTTCCCTGGGAAGGAAGGAGCTGGGCCTGCTGCAGCCCCTCGGCCCCCTGCTCCCACGGGGCTCTCACCCTCCGCTCTGCTGCAGGCTCATGGCTTCGTCCTGTACCGGACGCGCCTGCCCCGGGACGTCTGGGATCCAGCCCCTCTGAGCTCCCCTCCCAACGGCGTCTGCGACCGGGCCTATGTGCTGCTCAACGGGGTGCGTACCGTCCTGCTCCTGGGCCCCGGGGGGCAATGCCCAGCCCCTCTCTGTGCAGCGGGGGGGTTAGTGCCCGTGGGGCGGAGGGGCTGGCAGTGCTGGAGGCAGCCTGGGGTGGGGGCTGTGCCACCCTCGCAGGGGTCCCTGCTTCTAGGCACATCTCCTGCACTTGGCCCCCGGAGCCTGTTGGCCTTTGCCCTGGTCCCATCTCCGCTATGGGGTGGATCTGTCGGGGGGGGGGGTTGCTTTCGCGTTCACCCCACAGGGTATCCACATGGGAGGGAGACCTGGGAGCTGCTTCCGCCTGCCTGCTGCTGGGGAGAGTCCGTCTGGTCGCTCGCCTGTCCCGGTGTGTGCAGGGAGTGGGGGGGCCCAGACCGGCCCTGGAAGGCTGGCACTGAGGGGCCTTGGGGGAGGGGAGGCTGGTGCTGACCCGATTCCCCATGCCGGCCTGGCGCCAGGAGTACCAGGGGAGGCTGGAGCGCGACGGGCAGATGACACTGAACCTCACGGGCCAGGCTGGCGCCACGCTGGACCTGCTGGTGGAGAACATGGGCAGGATCAACTTTGGTGTGAACGCCAGCGACTTCAAGGTGAGGGGCGGGACGGGAGGTGGGCGCACTGCTGCCAGGTGCCCCCTGAGCTGGGCATCCTCAGTGCTGCCGCCCCTGCAGAACTAGGAAGGGGTTGGGCAGGGATGGGGCAGCAGCTGGTGGAGCCAGGCATGGAGCAGGGCTGGGCAGCCTCCCCACTGGAAGCCCCTCCTGGCATGGCCCTGCGCTGCCTCTGGATGCCGGGGAGCGGGGTTCGCCCTGTGTGGGGAGCAGTGGGGATGGGGCAGCCAAGGGGGGAAAGGGGGGCAGGGCCGTCCGCTCCCTCCCCACCGGTCTCCTGTCCCCGTGTTCACAGGGCCTGCTCCAGAATCTCTCCCTGGACTCGGCTCTGCTCAGCGACTGGCTGATTTACCCCCTGGACGTAGACTCGGCTGTGACACGTGGCTGGCCCCTGCCCACCCCCCAGGCTGAAGGGAGCAGGGCTGGGCTGGGGCCGGTTCTCTACACTGGGGCCTTCCAGACCCCTGGCATCGCCTGGGACACCTTCGTGAAGTTCCCCGGCTGGAGCAAGGTACCGCTGAGGGCAGGGGGGGCCGGCTGGGGCCTGGCTTGGTGGGCAGTTCTCCCACTGCGACGTCACAGCCGCTCGCTCCCCACTGCCGGGCCGGGGGGGGGGGGAGCACCGGGCGGGTGTGGGGGGTGGAGGCAGCGGGAGGGGAGGCGGGGGGGCAGTGTGCCAGGCTGAGAATGCCCCCCGCACTCATGCCCTCTCTCTGCCCCTCCAGGGCCAGCTCTGGATAAACGGCTTCAACGTGGGCCGGTACTGGCCGGCCCGGGGCCCCCAGCAGACGCTCTTCGTGCCCGGCTCGCTGCTGAGCGCCTCGGCCCCCAACAACATCACCCTGCTGGAGCTGGAGGGGGCCCCCCCCAGGCCCTCCGTGCTGTTCCTGGACCGGCCCCTGCTCAACCAGACCGTCAGCCCCCAGGCTGGGACCGAGCTGCCACCTCCCTAACGCACCCCCCGGTGCCTCCTGGGCCCCACAGGCTCCCCCAGCCCAGGGCCCTGGCCTTTGGACATCCTCCCGTGCCTTGGCGATGCCCAGATCTCCTGGCCCCACCAGGCGTGGCCAGCCCAGCCAGCAGGGGCGGGGGAGTCCTGCCGGCTGAGCAGAGCCCAGGGGCTGCGGGGTGCCCCCACCCTCACTCACAGGGCAGGGCCAGGGCCCCTTGCAGCCGCAGAGGAGGGGGACAGCGTTGCTCCTGGTGAAGTAGCAGGTACTGGCTGGGCCAGCCCCCAGCGGGCAGAGCCCGTCCCTCTGCCAGCGGCAGAGCCCGCGTGTAGCCCCTTGGGACGGGCAGGTATCCGGAGCCCCGCCGAATGGAGACACAGCGTTCACTGCCTGCAGCTTGCCCTTTATTGCCAGGTTTGGGGTGCGTTGTGGCCGCTTGCCAGGGTGGGGGTGGGGGGCAGAGCCAGCAATGCCGCGGGAGCCGGTTTCCTGCCTGCTGGCTCACGCCCCCCAGGCTGGGCACCAGGGGTTACATTTTATTACCTGTTAAAGCAAAATCTTGTGCCTTCCCTGCCCTGTCCGGCGTGTTCTGTCACCCTGGCGTTGCGCCCGCCCCAGCGTGGTTCACAGCAAACCTCAGGGGCCGTGAACAGCTCGGACTGACCATGGGGGCGCCCGGGGGCGCCGGCTGAGCTGCCCTGAGCCAGAGCTTGGGGGCACTCAAGGGCCATTGGGGGGCTTGCTCAGAGTACTGGGGTCAAGGTACTGGATCCTGGGGAAGAACCGGGCACCCGTCTGCAGCATGGCCCCCAGCATGCAGGGGGTGACCAGGGCCTTGGGCACGGGGGGTATATCACTTCCCCCCCCTTCCCCAGGTCCAGCAGCAAGGGCAGATGCAGGCTGGGCTGAGCTGCAGGGGCAGTGGCCCGAGTCAGTCACTTCAGCTACCCCGGGCCTGGAGCGGGCGGGGGGCCAGCGCACCCCCTGGGTAAAGGGGAGGACTCACGGGTGCCAGGCAGGGCCCATGGTGCTGCAGCGAGCTCCCACCCAAGGCAATGAGCTGCTGCCCATGGGGGGCGCTGTTCTGAGCCAAGCTGCCCGTCATTGACCACCCCCTCCCCGGCTTGTGGGCCACCCAGCTGCCTGGCCCAGGGAGCTGGAGCCCCTCAGGCGGTTCGCACAGCACCAGCCTTGTGCCCTCTGGGCACTGGGCAAGGGTGCCTGGTCCCTCCTCCATTGATCCACCAGCCACGCTGCCCCCAGCTGCAGCCTGCTCCCCCTGCCTCAAACCAGGGCCCTGCCTCAAACCAGGGCCCTGCCCCTTGTGTTACTGATGCTCCCGCCCAAGGGTTGGTGCTCGTCCCCCCACCCAACCCATCCTGTGCCATGATCCCCTTCCCCTCAAGGCGGGGGCAGGTGCAGGGGGCTGCCCCCTGGGCTGGGAAGGAGGCTGTGACTCGGGCTCAGCCCCCCCGGGAGTGCCCAACGCCTCCCCCTCCCCCACAGCACCCAGCAGGCGACAGTCCGTTTCCACACGTGGCAGCCCCCTGGCTTGGCCGGCCTGGCGCGGGTGCTAGGTGGGGCCGGCGCGGCCCCGGCGGTGGGTCTGCAGGCAGCCCGTGGAGCAGAAGGAGAAGTCGAGGTAGTGGAAGGGGATCCGGCCCAGCAGGGACTCCCCGCACTGCCAGCAGCGCCTGCACAAACCAGAAGGTACAGCATGGGCAGGGGCCCAGTCCCAGTCCCAGTCCCTGCCAGCAACTGGAGAGGGGATCTGGCAGCCCCACAGGGGAACGGTGCCTCCCTGGTGCCCGCCCCACATCGCCTCCCCCGGGTACCTCCCCCCCCAGCCCCACAGCAGGTTCAGTGCCCAGGGCCCCGTTACCTGGTGTTGGCGAGAGCCGCGCCCGTGTCCGGCAGCTGGGCAGCCAGTCTCCGCTCGGCAGCGAGGGCCCTCTGAGGAGCAGAGAGCCGGAGCCTCAGTGAGTGGGGCGAGCTCTGGGGCCCTGGCTGGGTCCGAGCCTGAGCAGCCCGAGAGCCGGGGCAGGGTGCCCCCCACGGGGGGACAGGGTGTCTGGGCGCCCCAGGCCTCACCTTCTCTCGGTCTGGCAGGGCCGCAAAGCGCCGCTTCTCCTCCTGCTCCTGCGCCAGCCGCTGCTGCTGCCCCCTCAGCTCCTGCGCCCGCTGCTTCCGCTGCGCTCTCTGCGCCCGCTGTTTCTCCAGCCGCCTGGCCTCCATCTCCGCCGTCAGGGGCCCGGGCACCTGGAGCAGGACGGGCTCCGTCACGCTGGGCAGTGGGGGGGGGAGGGGGAGGTCCTGGCAGCCCCTCCCTGTCTCTGCTAACAGCCCCCACAGCTGCTTGCACCAGACGGGGGCTGGGTTCCTCGCTTTTACGCAGGGGCCTTAACACTATGGCCCCCCCGGCTCCTCGCACGGCTCCCTCCCCCCAACTCAGAGTGGGGCAGGTGCAGCCGAGGGGCAGGGCCCCAGAGTGCGTGAGGGGGACCAGCAGCCTGGAGCCGGATTGGTGCTCCCCAGGGAGGGCTCAGGCACCCCGGGGTGGGGGGATTTGAGCTCCCCCCAGCTGTCCTAAGGTGCCAGGGAGGGATCTCCGGGCTGGAAGGGCAGCGGGAGGCACCCACCTTGGCCTGCCCGTAGTCGTACTTGGCTGGGTGATCCACCATGAACTTGCGGAAGACGTTGCGTGTCGACTTGTCGGCAGAGACACAGTACGGGGGCCGCTCCTGCCAGTCCCTGGGAGCCAAGCGGAGAGCGGCTCAGGGCCAGGATAGGCCAGGGCTTGCTGCTTCCCTTTGGCAGGCTGCCCCCCCCCCGCAGGATGGACAGCCCCACGAGCCAGCCAGGCCCCCTCGGGGCCGCTGAGTCCTGGGGAGAGCTGGGAAGGGGACCCCGCCCCGCCCAGCTCCCAGACCAGCCCACCCACCGACCCAGCTTGCTAGATGCCCTGGGACAGGGGAGGGATAGCTCAGTGCTTTGAGCATTGGCCTGCTAACCCCAGGGTTGTGAGTTCAATCCCTGAGGGGGCCACTTAGGGATCTGGGGCAAGGGCTGGACTCAACAACCTTTTCAACTGGTCCCTTCCAATTCCATGATTGATATATATAGATGTACCTATTTTTTAAACAGGCTGCAGGCAGAGGGCAGCTTCCCACAGGCCCCCGGGCCCACCAGCAGGGCCAGGGCCAGCCTTAGGGGTGGGTGACCGCCCAGAGCGCTGGGCTCGGGGGTGGCTGTACCTGAGCGCAGGGTCAGCACCAGCCTCCAGCAGCAGTCGCACAGCCGCCCCCTTCCCTGCCGCAGCCGCCACGTGCAGCAGGGTGAAGCCGGTCCCGTCGATGGGCTCGCTGAGCAGCGAGAGGAGCCCAGGGGTTGCCCAAGGGGCTGCGCGGTTGGGCTCTGACCCCTCACTCTGCACCCTGCCAGGGTGGCCTTGGGGCTGCCCCATGGCACCATCCTCGCTGCCTGCTGGGGGTGCCCCGCTCTCCGCCACACCCAGGAGGCGCCGCAGCGTCCCCACGTCCCCTGTCTTGCAGGCCGTGAACAGGGCGTCGCGGAGCTGGCCCAGGAGCGTTTCTAGCAGGAAAGGACAGATGAGATCAGAGCCAGCCCCAGGGCCCCCCCGGCCCGAGCAGCACAGGCGCACTGCCTGAGCCAGCTCCTCCCCCACCCCACAGCCAGGAATCCCCCCAGGGAACAACCTGCTCGGGGACCCGCAGAGTCTGACCCCTGTGCGGCACACACCAGAGTGCGCCCCCCTCCCGTCACCCCAGGTGAGGCTAAAGCGTGCTCCAGGATGGCACCAGGCCGGATGCGAAGCCGGCGAGAGAGGAGACGCTGTGGTTAACGACCTGCCGGGTTAGCGAGGTGCACCAGCTTCTCGTTTGTCCGGCCACTGGCTCTGCCTGTCTCGGCCAGGCTCTCCCCCAAGAGGTGACACCCCCCGATCACCACCTCTCCGTAAGGGATGCAGACAGCGCTCCCTATAGGTCTCAGTGCAAGGGGCCATCAATCATTTCTGGGGCTCCTCTCTGCACCTCTCCGGTTTTTCGACATCCTACTTAAAATGTGGATCCCCAGAACTGGACACAGGACCCCAGGGTCAGTCTCCCCAGGGCCGTGTACAGAGGTGAAATCCCCTCCTCTCTGCCCTGTTCACACCCCAAGGCTCATGTTAGCCCTTCGCTCAGCCATTTACCACTGACCCCCCCAGTCCTTTCCCGAGGCCCAGCTGCCAGGATACAGCCCCCACTGCACGGCGTGGCCTGCAGCCCTCGCTCCTGGGGTGGGCCTTTCCACTTGCCTGTATTCCAGCGCAGGCTGGGCGATCCGGATCGCTCTGTTCGGTCACCGCTCTGCCTCTTTGGCTCCCCAGCCCCTGCTCGCACCCAGCAGCACATGGGGGGGTGCAGGGGGAGGAGCGTAACCCCAACGTGGCACACGCGGGCAGGGCAGAGACAGCAGCACGGCCCGGCCTGACTTACCTCCTTTCCCCCAGGGAGCAGGCTCTGCCCCAGGCCCTTCCTGAGGGTCTGCCACCGTCTCTGCTCCCGGCTGGGGTGCTGAGCCCTGGGGCTCTTCCTGGCCTCCTGGCCCCTCGGCGCGGGCCCCTGCTCCTGGAAGGACCGGGAGAGGGATAGAAACACGGTCCGGGGCCAACACCTCCCCGCCAACCCGGGGGCATGCAGCTGCCCCCGGCCCCCGGGGCAAAGGCAGGGAAGGCAGCAGCTTCCACCTGCTCATACACCCCCCCAAACACACCAACGGACACCCACGTTAGCCCCGTTCTCACCTCTCCCCACTTTCTCTTTCTTCCTCCTCCTCTTGCGGCTTCGCTTAGGCGTCACCTCAAACTCCCGGAGCTGCAGCGTGCTCAGCGTCACCTCCACCGTCTCCAGCTCCCCAGCCTGGCTCTCCTCCTCCGACGGGGCTTTGGGGGAGACAGGTGGGATTGGGGCTGGTGGGCCTGCCCAGTGCGCTCTGCCAGAGAGGCCCCACCCCTTCTCTGCAGGTGAGTTGGGGAAAGGGCCCGCTGGGGATGACTGTGCCCGGATCAGAGCTGTCCACGATTGCCCCCCACCCCCAGACTGTGCCCTGCGGCAGCGCACTCTTACGGGGTGCCCAGATGCCTGGAACCTGCTGTCCCAAGGGGACCCACAAGGCTGGGGCACAAACAAGAGGCAGCTGCTGCCACACAGGGTCCAGTGCTGGGCACCCTCCCCCATCCAGGAAACCCCCATCGGGGTGGGGGGGCGAGTCAGCCGGTGCCCTCCCCACCCGCCGGCGCCCTTCCCCCTCACTCACTGCTGGCGTCACCCTGCTGGGGCTCTTCCACCCGCGCACACGGCACTTTCCTCCAGCCCTTCCGGGGGGAGCCAGCGAGATCCGCCACCGCTGTGTCCTTCCCTGCGGGACAGGAGCCTTGGGTCCATGGGCCGCCAGCTGGGCCCCGCAGAGACCATCCCCAGACAGAGCCGAGAGCAGGGAGCCACCCCCCCATTCCATAGCGCATGGGGCAGGGCAGGTGCTGCAGACAGAGTGGGAGGGGGCATCCCTGGCGGAGGAACCCACTGCCCCCCACCGAGGTGAGTTCCTCTGAAGTAGGCAGCTTGGCACTGCCACCCTGGCCTGGGCAGAGTCTAGAAGCAATGCCAGCCCGGCCTGGTGGCCAGGGGAACGGGCCGCTCACCCCTCGCCCCCATGCCCCAGTTCTCACCATACACCTGCAGGGTGGCCAGAGCCGTGTGCACCCGCAGCACCTCCCTGAAGGTGGCTCTGCGGGTGCTGAAGGGGATGTTGTAGACGCGGGGGTCGTCCTTGTGCAGAGGGGGGTTCCTGCCGCTGAAGAGCAGTGCCCGGTTGGCACGGGGGGCACGCAGGAAGATGCGCTGGGCTCCCTGCAGATGCTGCGCCCAGCCGGCCAGTAGGTCCTGGATGTCCTGGGGGTGGAAGGGGGGGGATCACCGCTAGCTCCCGGGCCCCACCTGCCAGCCCTCCTCTGCACTGGGGTATGGCCAAGCACGGCCAGCCCTGTGCAGCTGTGGGGTGCTGGGGTGGGGACGGGGACTCAGGGGTTACAGCCGTACAGCTTAGGGGTTCTGATATTATCAAGGCATCAGTCTGGTGCTCGCTGCATGGTGGAATACCAGGGTGTACGTGCAGGATCCCCCCCATGTGCTGCCTGCCGGCACCCCCCCAGCCTAGGGACAATGGGGACTCGTTAACCTTAACGACTGCTCTGATGCCTAATGGGTACACGAAGGGGCTTGGCTGAAGCCAGGCGCAGGTTTTCTCTACAGCTGCTTTGGAGAGTGGGCACCTCCCAGAGGCAGAGGTGACACAGCAGGGTTAAAAAGGACTCCTGGGGAGAAGCTTTGGAGAGAGACCCAGGAAGACAGGGCAGGAGAGGCACAGGGACAGGCCGGTCTTGCAGCAGGGGGGCCCGGCCGAGGACTGCGAAAGCAAGCTGGCCATGGCGGGGAGGACGCCGGCCTCGACATGAAGCCAAGCTCTGCAGCAGGACCATGGCCCTACAGAGCGCGCTGCAGCGGGGAGGAAGCTGGGGCAGGGAAATGTGAAGAGGGATTATCGGTTAGGTCTAGATCTGGGCATTTCTCGTGCTGTGAAGTGAAGAGCAGTGGTGGGGTAGGATCCTGTGCAGGGTGCATGGGGTGACCCCAGAGCGCCCGGCCCATGGAGGTCTGCCAGGGGCAGAGTTTAAGCGACGGGGCACGTCTGAGGGGCCAGCAGCAGTCCCCGGGGGCTGGGCAGGGGCCCGGGAGGTTTCAGCTCTTGGGAGGGGGCACTAGAGCGGGGTCTGCATTTCCATTGTACGCCGGACACCCCAAGCCAGGGCAGCGTCCGGCCTGTTCAGATGCCAGCATTTGAATCCCTCACAGCAGCCGGGTCAGCGCCAATAAGGGAGCTGAGCTAGATCTGTGACATGCGCCCGGCAGGCTGGCCTGGGATCGGGGAGGTGTTATCCCTAAATGCCCCTCTCAGGCACTGCCGGAGAGCCTGGGGTGGGGGAGAGGGATCCCAAGCACAGGGGCCTCTATCTCATGCCCCAACCCCTAAGCAGAATGACTGAAAACCAGGGTGGCATCCCAGTGGGGAGCATGGCACTGTACCAGCACCCCCCCGCCAGACCCCACGTGCCCTCTCCATCCCCACTCCGAGGCGCCCCAGCCATAGGACACACGGAGCCAGCTGCAGCCAAGGCCTTGGAGGGGCTGCTCATGGCCTAGGCAGCCCTCACCCAGAGGCTGCCCCAGCAGCGAGGGCCCCATCCTGAACTGGGCCTGTGCACTCGCCCCCACCTTGAGCAGAGCCGCCTCGTTGTACCGCCGCAGTGAGGCGCCGGCCGATTTGGGCATGGAGGCCTGGCCCTGGGCATCGCGCAGTCCCTGCACCGTGCCCCGGCGGGCACGCACCGTGTACCGGTGGAAGGTCTTGTGATCCAGCACCTCAGGCCTGGGGGAGAGAAACCTCAGAGTGGGCCAGGGCAGCAGGACGGGGACCCTCGTTGCCATGGGGGAACAGAGCCAAAGCCCCACTCGGTGAGGGCAGGCCTGGACGTGGGTCTGTGCGGCACACGCTGGGCTGGGTGTCAGGACTCCTGGGGTTTCTTCCCAGCTCTGGCACCGACTCACTCTGGGACCCGGGTGAGCTCCTGCCCCTGCCGTAGCCTCCGTACAGAAGGGAAATGAACACTCCTCTTCCAGCCAGAGCAGCTGCCAGCTTCGGGGGACGGACAGGCACAAGAAGGGTACCCCAGGAGCTGCTGCTGCTGCCAGGGGCCCGTGAAGGCTGTGGCAGTGCCACGTGTCCCTGGGGAGAGGAGAGGCGCCTTCTGGGCCAGCCCCCACAAGCAGACAGGGGGCAAGGGCCCATCTCACCACATCCCCTCTGATCCCCTCTGCCAGGGGCAGACATCCCCAAACCACCTGCAAGCCACAGAGCACTCCTTCCCACACCAAGGCCCGCACAGGACTCTGCCCGCTGGAGCAGCAGACCCTGCCCCAGCCCCAGCCCCAGCCACTCACCCCCTGAAAACGGCTCCTGCAAAGTGTCCACCGCCTGTCATCAGGATAACCCAACAGGTGCCTGCGCCCAGGCTCTGCAGAGATGCCACCAGCTCTGCCTGCTGCTCACCACCGCCCTGGCACAAGGAAACCCTCCTGTTAGCAGCCCGGTGGCACACACCCTCCCTGGCCATCAGCTGCCGCCCCCTGTTGGAGCCGATGACCCAGCAGGCTCTGCCAGCTGGGAGCCATTAGCCAGGGGCTCTGCAGGCAGTGGGGGAAGGGGCAGTCTGGGGGCTGACCCACGGGGCAGGGGCTGGGCAGGGAGCAGGGGTTGCCCCTTCCGGCTGAGGCCAGACAGGTGATCATGGCGGCAGCAGCAGCAGCTCCCGTCTGAACAGGGCTCATCAGGCACCAAGTAAAGCCTTGGTTCCACCCGGATGAGCTGGGCCTGGGCCCCACCCCCCACACCTGGGCAAGGATCCTCTGGCAAGCAGCTAAACCCAGACCAGATCCCGACAGAGCTGGCGCCCAGCTCCCCTGCACACGCGTCCAGCTGCCCGCGGGATCACAGGGCAAGGAGGGGTCGGGGTCCCAGCCAAACCCCGCTTGCCGGCCCGACAGGGCTATCCCAGACCTCCGGCAGGTCACTGGGGATGGGGCCCAGCACTGCCGGGCCGTCACTTGCCTTCTTACTGCCCAGCACACAGCGGTAGGCAGAGAGCAGCTGGCCCTGGGAGTTGTGGAACAGGACCTTAGCCGAGCGGGTGCCTGGGCGGTGGCTTTGCTGGCCGCTCCCCGGGTCGCCGTGGCTTCGGGGAGAGAGCAGATCGGACTCGCTGCCCGAATCGGAGTCATCAGAATCGGACCCAGAGATGCTGGAGACGTCACCTGCAAACCGGGCAGGAGGGGGACAGGGGTGTCAGATGCTAAGGCGCCCAAGGAAGGCACAAGTCCTAGAATGAAGAGGAGGGAACAACTCCCAGTCCACTAGGATCACAGAGCCACCTCCTCCACGTCCCAGCTGGAGACCTCGAGATCCCCCAAATGTCACCTGAGCACCTGTCCCCCTTCGCCCCCCCCCAGCCTTCTAGGTCACGTGCGATGGCCTCTCGCAGCCCAGCCAACGTGAACAATGTGGAGACAGCCCATCTGACGCTCCAGGGGTAGCGAGCCAGGCGGATGCTGTGGAGGGAGGGCGCCGCGTTATGGGG
>NW_020664413.1:178550-182767 GCF_002925995.2 Terrapene triunguis
GCAGCAGGATCCTGGGGTGGGGGAGGAGCGAGTGTTTGAGGGAGGAGGCATCTGCAGAACATACGGTTCTCACTGAGGTACCTGCCCATGACCTGGCCCCACTTGACAGGTCAGAGCCAGCCAGCTCCAGAGGGCAGAGGAGGGGCTAGAACCAACCTCACCACAAAGAGCATCAGAGCAGCCAGACTGGGTCAGACCAAAGGTCCATGTAGCCCAGTATCCTGTCTACCGACAGTGGCCAGTGCCAGGTGCCCCAGAGGGAATGAACAGAACAGGGAATCATCAAGTGATCCATCCCCTGTCGCCCATTCCCAGCTTCTGGCAAACAGCGGCTAGGGACACCATCCCTGCCCATCCTGGCTAATAGCCATTGATGGACCTATCCTCCAGGAACTTATCTAGTTCTTTTTTGAACTCTGTTATAATCTTTGCCTTCACAACATCCTATGGCAAGGAGTTCCACAGGTTGAGTGTGTGTTGTGTGAAAAAATACTTCCTTTTGTTTGTTTTAAACCTATTAATTTCATTTGGTGACCCCTAGTTCTTGTGTTATGGGAAGGAGTAAATAACACTTACCGATTTACTCTCTCCACATCAGTCATGATTTTATAGACCTCTACCAAATCCCCCTTGGTCGTCTCATTTCCAAGCTGAAAAATCCCATTCTTATTAATCTCTCCTCATACGGCAGCTGTTCCTTCCTCCTAATAATTTTTGTTGTCCTTTTCTGAACCTTTTCCAAGTCCAATATCTCTGTTTTGAGATGGGGCGACCACATCTGCACGCAGTATTTAGGGTGTGGGCGTCCCATGGATTTATACAGAGGTAATATATGATATGACATGACAGGACCTGAACTCATCCCAGCGGAGCCTCCCGCATGGGGCAGGCAAACAAAGGGACCCGGGAAGCCGGCAGCTGCTGGGGAGAAGGTAAGTGTGATTGGTGCTCGGAGCTTCTCCGCCTGGTCAGGTGCCACCAGAGAGGCTTCCTGCTGCCTATGTCCCTGCTGAAGGGCTGCGGTGATGGGGCGTACCACACATTGGATGCCCCCGCCACATTGTCACCTCTCCATCCAAAGAAGGCATCCTCTTTGGGGAGAAAAAAGCAGTGAGTTTAGACCTCCAAGAGCTGCCTAGAGAGGCCACCCCTAGGATCAGCTGCTAGTGGAAGCAACAAGAATTGATCCTCCGGCAGGTAGAAAGGCCAGGAGTGGGCAAAACCCAATCAGGGCCCAGCAGGCAAGATAAAAACAGCTAGCTGCCTCCTCCAGTGGCCAGTTCTGGGTGAAGCTAGGACAGGGAGGAAGGAAGGAAGGAAGGAAGGAAGGATTGCTCCCGCTGATCCCAAAAGCTGGTCTGGTCAGGGGCCTAACCCCAACCGCACCTTTGGACTGAGCCAGTGACAGATGGTTTTATGTTGCAGAATGTATAGCACAGGTGACACCTGGAGCTGGATATCAACTGATAATTAAAGGGTGCTTGCTTCGTGCGGCACTCCACCAGCTCAAGCGAGCCTATGACAGCAGCCCTTCCCGTCTGTCCCCCCTCACCTGCACGGGTCTTCTCCTCAAACTCCTCTGCTGCGAGTGCCCGGCGCCCTAGCAAACGCTGCTTCAGGTTAAAGCGGTGCCAGTCCAGGCGGTAATGCTCAGTCTGGGGAGGAAACGGAGTGAGAAGGGGCATCCCATACTGATGATCCCCCAGGTCAGATGGATGGAAGCGCACCAACCCACGCCCCGGGACTGGACAGCGCGGAGGTCCCCTCAGCCAGATGCCAGCCTGCCGGGGACTTGCCAAAAAAGCAAGGCAGCTTCTGCTGATTTCGATGTCATGGTCACTTGGTTAGCTAATGCCCTTACTGCCAAGTTCCCATCCTGCCCCCAGGGCTGCAGAGACATGGCCCCAGCTTTATAAGAGACGGTCTGACCCCCGGGGCCAGGGCTTTGCAGCGTGCGGAAGCTGGTCCTGTGGCTATGCCAGACCCTGCCCAGCTGAGAGCTGCAGCCGCAATTTACCAGGGGCCTGAGGAATGCACTTGACTAGCTTAAAATAGAATCAATTGCAGCCTCCCTCATCCTGTGGGTGCGGCTGATGGAGACTACAAATCCCAGCATGCAATAGTCCACCTTGTGCCAGGTGGGTAAGCCCAAAATGGAGCACTGCATTTCAGAACCAGTAGTCTCTGGGCTGCATCTCCACGTACCCAGGCTACAACTACAGAGCTCCATGGTCCACATTTTGGCCATTCACATACCCATTTCACAGCAGCCTGCTTCCCCAGCTCCCTGCTCGCTCACAGCGCTGCCTGCTGGTGGCAATGGAAAACACCACCCATCCGCCTCCACCCCTCAGGCTGCTGCCTACCTGCTCCTCCCTGCTGTCAAACTCCCGGGAGCAGGATGAGCAGCACATCCGGTCCGATATCTCTGGGACCCCGCGGGCTCTCTCCTCCCCATCGCCCGCCACTGGCTTCTCTGAAAGAGGGAGAGGAACTCAGGGAAGATATGCCACTTCCATTGGAGTGGGACAGAGGGCTATAGGACAGACAGATCACTCCAAAGTGTGGCTAGAGCAAAGAGTGAAGAGTTAGTTTGACTGTTCCTGACTCTGCCACTCACTTGATGCATGGCCCTGGGCAAGTTACTTCACCTCTGTGCCTCGGTTTCCCCACCTGTAACACAGGGATGATACCGACCCACCAGACAGGATTAGTTTCAGCGTGTGAAGTGTTTTCCGCTCCTCAGGCTGAAGGCTCTTGACTGGGGCCAAGCAGCTCACAACCAGAGCCCATCACGCCACCAAGCCCCAGAGAGTGGGATACCCCTTAGGTTGGACTGCTGTGAAATCAATCCCCCCACTGGACCCTCTCCCGCCCTCCCTCCAGGAAGCCCCTTGGCTGGCTCTACTGCCCCTCACTGGCTTTTAGATGCTACCTTGCACTATGGCATTCGAGTCTGTGGACGGCAAGTCCTCTGAAAAGCCATTGACGAGGGAGAGTCCATGCAGGAAGGTGGGGTCCTGGGCAGCCTCGAACACAGACCTGACCTCGAGGGGCTGCATTGTTTCCAGCAGGAGTCTGAAGAAAGAATGAGAGTGAGGTACAGAGAGCCATGGACAGGCTCCTGTGACTTGGCACCTGTGACCTGGCAGGAGCATCATGCCTTGGAGCAGATAGCAGATGTGCAGATGGGCCATGGCCAGCCTGCTCCAGCACGGGCGGTTGTGCCGCCCCCTTAGCTAGGGGGAGCCGGCAGTGCTGCTCTTGGCGATGGAGGTCCCCCTCCAGGGCAGGGCTGTGGCTTTGGAGCAAAAGGTCCCAAGTTCTAGCCCTGCAGCCATGTGACCGCCTGGCAAGCCTGCCACGGACTGCGCCACAGACACCAGGCACCAACTGAACCGTGAGGCCAGCGCCCCACCGCAGACTCTCGGGAGTCGGGAGTCGGGATTTCTGAGTAAGAGAATGCTCACATGGCAGGATGTTTTCTTCCAGTCACACAGGAGTTACCCCGCCCTGAACAAAGGAATGTGGTTCCTCCACCAGGCAGCTAATTACAAAGTACTTTCAAAGACAATGAGAATTCATTGACACCTCAGATAAACAAAGCTGTCAAGCTAACAAGAGACAGGAGCCTACACTCCAGCAGGGAAGAGAAACTTCATCGGACATAGAAAGGGTGGGAGGGAAACCCTCAAATAAACAACTGAATCAACTAGAAAAAAAAATGAGGAGTCCTTGTGGCACCTTAGAGACTAACACATTTACTTGGGCATAAGCTTTCGTGGGCTAGAACCCACTTCATCGGCTTAATTTTATATTGAAATCCTGTCAGCCACCCCGGGCGTGACCGGAGCTCCAGCTGTCAGCCCAGGTGGCTGCTCCCCGGCTAGCCTGGGAAGTGGGAGAGGGGACCCCACTGCAGTCCCCCCCTCCCCGGGTCTGGGGAGGGTGAAGAACCGTAAGGAGCAGAGGTGAGACTGGGGGCTGCAGTGAGGAGGGGGAGGGCTGATGGGTGGGGGGCTGTATTGATGGGGGTTCTGGGCAGATGGGGTGAGTGCTGGGAGGGTGAACTGAGGGCCGTGGGAGGCAATGGGGGAGGGAGACTGAACTGAGGGGAATTGAAGGGGGGTTGGGTGGGGAGAGAACTGGGGGGCACTGGGGGACAGGATAAAGTGCTGGGCAGGAGACAGCAGATGTGGGGGTGAGAGCTCCTGCAG
>NW_020664413.1:182777-187855 GCF_002925995.2 Terrapene triunguis
CCCATTGGCCAGGGGATCCCCCACCCCCTCCATTGGCCAGGGCAGCCGGGGGATCCTGCGGCCCCCCCATTGGCCAGGGGATCCCGGCCCCCATTGGCCAGGGGAGCCCCCAGCCCCCACCCCCATTGGCCAGGGCGACCAGGGGATTCCCCCGCATTGGCCAGCACTTTCCGACCATGCCCCCTACGGGGCCGGCGGGGCGCTGAGAGCCCCAGGCCGCGGGGGCGGCGCTCACCTGTCCCGGGGGGGCAGCGAGGAGGGGAGCGCCTCACCCGGACGCTAACGACAGACGCACCGTACGTCACATCCGCCCCACTACGGAGCGCCGTGGAGGACAACCCTGTCGCCCCGCCCCCAGCGCCTCGCCCCCACCCTCGGATTGGCCCCCGCGGCCCCGCCCGCAGGCCCCGGTTGGCCGCCGGAGCCGCCAGTTCCGAGGTAGTGACCCAGGCGGCGGCGGCCCGGCCTGGCGCTGGGAGGGGGCGGCTGGGGCCGGTTACCGGGGAGACCGGGCAGGTGAGGGGGGGGCTGCGTCCGCCCGCCCAGAACCCAGGAGTCCGGCCGGGCCCGAGCCCCCAGGGGCGGCCCCGGTCCGGTCCGGCGCCCCCCGCCCTGACCCGCCTCTCCCCCGCAGGGCCCCGCGCTCCCGGCGCCATGGCGCACTTCGACACGCAGTACCAGCGCCTGGAGGCCTCCTACAGCGACTCGCCCCCGGGGGAGGAGGATCTGCTGGTGCACGTCCCCGAGGGCAGCAAATGTGAGCGGGGCCCGGGGGGCGAGCGGGGGGATCCCTCCCCCAAACCCTTCCCCCCATTGGCCAAGGTGGGGGGATCCCCCCTCCCCCAAACCCTTCCCCCCCCCGTTGGCCAAGGTGGGGGGATCCCCCCTCCCCCAAACCCTTCCCTCCGCCGTGGGGGGGGGGTCCTCTATGTGCCACCGGGTATTGGCCACTGCCGCAGGCCAGACACCGGGTCTGATCTGGAGCGGTGACTCCTCTTCCGTGCGCTGTGTAAACCCGGGAGCAGCCCTTTGGAGTCTGGGGAGACTGCGGGGACCCAGCCCGCTCTGTGCCCTGGGCTGTGTCACAAGGGTAACTAGCCAGCGGCAACCAACTGACCCCCTGCTGCTGGGCAAACCGCTGCGTAGCGAGCCCCACTCACCCCCTTTGCCTCCTCTCTTTCCGGCAGCTCCCTGGCATCACATAGAGAACCTGGACCTCTTCTTCTCTCGCATATCCTTGCTGCGTGCGGGGGGAGGGGAGGCGGCTGCTCCAGCCCAGCATCAGCTTGACACAGTCTGTCCGTTTGGCGCAGGTCAGAATTGAAATGGCTGGCGCAGGTCCCGTCTCATCTGGGGCTGGATTGCTTCGTGGAGTCCAAACGGGCCCAGCCATGGCGTTTCCACCCCTTCCCTTGGGAGATGGGGCTGTAGGGGGACAGAAACGGGTCCCTCCAGCCCTTTGGTGATAGTCTCCTGCCCGTTCTTTGTCACTGTGATTGCTAGGCTCTGGATATGGCTTTACCTCCCTCTGTGCTGGCCAGGTCCTGCCTTTGCAGACTTTGGAGAGGGCTCAGGGGGGTCTGTGAATGGAGAGATCACAGTCGCCTGCTGGGGTATGGTGAGGGCCAGGGTTTCTGTGACAGGCTAGCGTTACCCTCAGCCTGGGACGGGCATGGGGGCCAGGCCCCAGGAGCGTTTTGTAGCTAAGCAGAGAATGCACTTGCCTTGCAGCCATCCGTCCTGACTGGCGGCTAGGGGGTGGCTTGGCATGGGAGGGGTTTTCTCTCAGCTGGTGGAAGTGGGTCTCGGCTGGTGGCTGGAGAGGAGGGGTTGCCCGACTGTTCTCCTTGACTGCAGCTCCCACGTCTATAACCTGCATCAGAAGAACGGCTTCACCTGCATGCTGATTGGCGAGATCTTTGAGCTCATGTACGTCGTGAGTCCCCCTGCTCTGGGGGTGGGGAGGCCAGGGAGGGGGCAGGTTCTCCCCATGCTCTCACTGCCGTTGGGGTGAAGGGCCTTGGGCCCCAGTGTTCCTGCTATCCCTGCACAGCCATGGCTGAGAGTTGGGCTTCAGGGGGTGAGGTGGGAGGCGGTCAGGGCCACTCCCCTTTCAATCAGGACCTGTCTCCCTCTCTCTTTTTTGGCCATCTCCATCCCCAGCAATTTGTCTCCCTCTGCTCAGAATCTGCCCCCGTCATGCCACGGGCAGTGGGGTGTGACCCAGTAGCCACTCCTGGCTGTGGTGTGTTAGGAGTTGGGGGCAGAAGGAGCATGCCCCTCATGGCGGCTGCCTTTCCCACAGGCAGTTCATTTTCGTGGTGGCCTTCACCACCTTCCTCGTCAGCTGCGTCGACTATGACATCCTGTTTGCCAACAAGATGGTGAATCACAGCCAGCACTCCAGCGAGCTTGTCAAGGTGACGCTGCCAGATGCCTTTCTGCCTCCCAGCGTGTGCAGCGCAAGGTAAGGGCAGCAGCCACACCTCTGCCCCCAGCCCTGGCAGTCTGCCACCCTCCAAAGGCCATGTTAGTGGGAGCTCCCTCTTTGCCCGTCTCCAGACTGGAGCTAAAGATCCAGGACTCTTCCAGAAGGAGGACAGTGGGAGTGGCCGAACCTCACCCACGTGCAGTACGCAGCCCTTGCCCTCATCAGCAGTAGAGGCATGTAGCCTGCCAAGATTGCAAGTCCCTGGTTTGTCTTGGTCCGAGTGGCCAAGCTGCATTGTATTCTGGGTCATGTAATCCCCAGGGTATGTACTTGGTGCTTGATGGCAGTGTTGCTGTGTGCTGTTACACAGCTGGTGCATCCCTCCCCAGATGTGGCTACATTCTGGTGGTGGGTGAAGCGATCCCTTGACAGTGCGTATAGCTTGGGCTCCTGTGGGATGAGGCTCGGCCGTGGGGCATGCCGAAGGGCAAGTGTTGCAGCCAGTCTCTTCTCCCTTGCAGAATCCAGCAGAATGGCTTTCTCATTTCCATCCTGGTGATAGCGGGGGTTTTCTGGATCCATCGACTCATCAAATTTATCTACAACATCTGCTGCTACTGGGAGATTCACTCCTTCTACATCAACGCCCTCAAAATCCCCATGGTGAGCGACCCTGGGGCTGGAGGACTGGGCCGTTGTGGCGGAGCAGGGAGCTCCCCTTGCCTCTGCCCCCCAGCTCGGGGCTGCCTTGCTGAAGCTGTAGGAGAGGGTTTCACCGGCCCATTGCCTTCAGGGGTTCTGGTCTCTCCCTCTTTCGGACCTCCCTTGGGAGTTACATAATCCGGTGTATCTCCTTACAGCTTGTTTTCCGGCAAACCTGCCCCTGCACACTGGGTGTGTCTGGGTGTGTCGCGGGACAGCTGTGTTCTGCTGACTATCTGCCAGCCAATCGCTTTGCTTTATAACCTCTAGGCTTTTCTTTGCCATACCTACAGCAGTGTCCCAGCCTCAGAGGTGTAAAGCAGTTTATTCTCATGCCTTCCCTGGGAGGCGTGGCAGGGTCTCTATCCCCATGTACAGGTAGGGAAACTGAGGCACAGAGTAACTAGGCGTTGCCCAAGGCCATGGGGGAGGCTGGCAGAGCTGGGTTTTGAGCCCCAAGTCCCAGCCCAGGGTCTCCCTCGGGGAGAATGTGGGTAAGTCGAGTAACAGCAGGATCCTTTACATTAATTTTTTGCAAGACCATGAGCCTGTGGAATAGGGCATGAGCCTGGGGCTCGAACACCTGGGTTCTCCTCCCAGTCGGCTGCAGGCTCCCCACGGGGCACTGGGCACGTCCCATCACTTCCCTGTCTGGGAAGGGGGAAGCTGGGAAGGGCTCGGAGCGGTAATGGAGACGTCGGAGCGGTAACGGAGACATAGGAGTGCCACCCTTTGGGTGCGTGTGGCAGTGACCCGTGTAGTTCTCTAGCTCTTTCCTGCCAGCCCAGGTGGGGTGGTGAGGCTCCTGTCCCCCCCGAGGGCTGTGTTTATCCCTCACTGGGAACCCCAGAGCAGCACACAGCAAGCATCATGCTGAGCAGGGTGCAGCATTGATGTGAGGCTGGAACTCCCAGCATGCAGCATGGCCTGTGTCTGTGGAACATTGGAGCAGTGCATGCTGGGACCTGTAGTTTCTGTTGCAGCACTTGCCCGGCGGGCCCCTGTTGGTCTCCCCTAGATTCTAACACTGCCTCCTCTCCTCCCGGCCAGTCCAACCTGCCCTATTACACCTGGCAGGAGGTGCAGGCTCGCATCGTGCAGATCCAGAAGGAGCATCAGATATGCATCCACAAGAAGGAGTTGACGGAGCTGGACATCTACCACCGCATCCTGCGCTTCAAGAACTACATGGTGGCCATGGTGAACAAGTCGCTGCTGCCCATCCGCTTCCACCTGCCTGGGCTGGGCGACACTATCTTCTACACCCGCGGCCTCAAGTACAACTTCGAGCTCATCTTCTTCTGGGGGCCCGGCTCGCTCTTTGAGAACGAGTGGAGCCTCAAGGCGGAGTACAAGCGGGGCGGCAACCGCCTGGAGCTGGCCGACAAGCTGAGCGTCCGCATCCTCTGGATCGGCATCGCCAACTTCATCCTCTGCCCCCTCATCCTCATCTGGCAGATCCTCTATGCCTTCTTCAGCTACACTGAGATCCTGAAGCGGGAGCCGGGCAGCCTGGGCGCCCGCTGCTGGTCGCTCTACGGCCGCTGCTACCTGCGCCACTTCAACGAGCTGGACCACGAGCTGCACTCACGCCTCAGCAAGGGCTACAAGCCGGCCTCCAAGTACATGAACTGCTTCATCTCCCCCCTGCTCACCATCGTGGCCAAGAACGTGGCTTTCTTCGCCGGCTCCATCCTAGCCGTGCTCATCGCCCTCACCATCTACGACGAGGACGTGCTGGCCGTGGAGCACGTCCTCACCACCGTCACCCTGCTGGGCGTGGGCGTCACCATCTGCCGGTGAGACGGGCCGGGCCGGCACAGCCGTCCTGCCCTGGAGTGAAGGGGGAGGCTGCGGGTCTGTCCTTGGGCCACAAGTGAACATAGGTCTGCTTAGGGAGGCCCAGGACTGGAAATGAGGAGCAGTGGGTCAGGCCAGGAGTGAA
>NW_020664413.1:187865-200770 GCF_002925995.2 Terrapene triunguis
CCCCCCTGCAGGTCCTTCATCCCAGACCAGCACCTGGTGTTCTGCCCAGAGCAGCTGCTGCGGGTGATCCTGGCGCACATCCACTACATGCCTGACCACTGGCAGGCCAACGCCCACCGCTACGAGACCCGGGACGAGTTTTCTCAGCTCTTCCAGTACAAAGCGGTGAGCCCGGCCCCTCTGGCTAGCTTGGAACCGGAGCGGGATTGGACTGACTCCTGCACTCCTCTGCTCAGCTAGGGGTACTCGCGGGGCGGGGGGGGGGGGGGGGTGTCTCTGACACATGGGTGCCACCTCAGGGCCACTGTCTGTCAGACTGCGATGCCCAGAGGGCGGCTTGTGCATGGGAAGGGGCTGGACTGGGGACCTGCGTGTGCCTCACTCCCCTGGGCCATGTGTGTGATGGCTCAGCAGCTCCTGTGGTTCCCCAGAGCAAGGGACGTGGGGGGGGCGGGGGAGGATCTTTGGTCAGCTGGGGGCAGAGCACTGTGGGGGCGATACTGACATGGGGCTGCTGTTCCGGGAACGTTCCCTGGGTGGCCCCTCTCAGTTGTGGTGCAGCAGCCCCCTCGGGCTGCTCTCGGGGCTGCCTGCTGAGCGCCCCCCTCTCCCTTCCCAGGTGTTCATCCTGGAGGAGCTCCTCAGCCCCATCGTTACCCCCTTGATCCTCATCTTCTGCCTGCGGCCCAAGTCCCTGGAGATCATCGACTTCTTCCGGAACTTCACCGTGGAGGTGGTGGGCGTGGGCGACACCTGCTCCTTCGCGCAGATGGACGTGCGCCAGCACGGGCACCCAGCGGTAGGGCCTGCCTGCGGCATGGGCGTGTGCTGGCGCAGTCCCTTCCCCCTCCCCCCGCACTTGGGGGGGTCCTGCCTGTGGCTGGAACCGAGGCGTGGGCTGACGTCCCCCACGGAGTTCTGCCAAGCAGCCCGTACTGAGAGAGATCTTACACCCTCTGCTGCGGCTGCCAGTCCCAGAATGCATTGTGGCCAGGCTGCGCCAATCAAGCTGAAGCGTTGCATGCTGGGGCCTGTAGTCTTAGTGGGCTGTGTTGTTGCAATCTCGTATCTGACATCTGGGCACGCTCCGTGGGGTGTCCCGTTCAATGGGTGCATGAGCCCAGCTGCCCAGGTGAGGGCTCGTGCCCTGGAGTGGGGCATGTGATGCTACCCCGGGCGTTGGAAGGCCCTGGAGCTGGGCATGCTTGGCTATGGCGTGTCTGCTCCAGCGAGCAATGTCCCAGGCCAGCTGCTGGGGGGTTCTTGGCTTTTTGGCGTTGGTGGGTTTTGTGCGGCCTGGCCTTTGGGGCTCCCCAGACCCCCCGGTGGGTGTATGGCAGGCCCCGGGGGGGGGTCCAAGGATGGGTTTGGAGTGGCCCCCCTCACCTCACCTGTGTGCTTTGCAGTGGATGTCAGCGGGGAAGACTGAGGCCTCCATCTACCAGCAGGCCGAGGATGGCAAGACGGAGCTGTCCCTCATGCACTTCGCCATCACCAACCCCAGGTGGCAGCCGCCCCGCGAGAGCACGGCCTTCATCGGCTTCCTCAAGGAGCGCGTGCTGCGCGACAGCAGCGTGGCGCTGGCCCAGCAGGCCGTGCTGCCTGACAACGCCCTCTTCACCTCCATCCAGTCCCTGCAGTCGGAGTCCGAGGTGCCCCAGCTGCGGCAGGTCGCGGGTGGGCGGGAGAGGAAGGGGCTCTGGTGCTCCAAGGCTGCCTGGAGGGTAGGGGTCTTGCAGCTGCCCTGCATTGTCTAGCTAGCCCAGCGGGGCTGGCTCAGGCGGCCGGGGCAGTGAGTGTGCTGGGTCTGAACTGGGCTTGGGTTTCCAGGGAGGGCTGGGCCCGTCTCCAAGGGTGTGTGGAGTGGGGTGTTCTGGGGTTCTGCCCTGCGGCATGGGGGGCGATAGGATCTGGAGTTCCCTCGAGGAGCTGGGTTGGGGAGGGGCCCTGGCCTGTTGTCTGGTGGCTGCCTGTCCAGGGCTGTGACTCCCCTCACTTCCCATTGCAGCCTCACAGCCTGATTGCCAATGCGATCGCGGGCTCCTCGGCCCTGGGGTACGTGAGCCATGAGTTGCAGGCCTCCCGCCAGCTCTCCGAGGTGGCCTCTGCCCTGCGCTCCTTCTCCCCGCTCCAGTCTGCCCAGCAAACTCACAGCGGCTTCCAGACATCCGGGTCCCACGTGGAGGGGGCACCGCCCCGGGCCCACAGCACCATGACGGCTTCTGGGTAAGAGTCTGCTGAGCTGCAAAGCCCAGGCCCTGCTCCTGAGGTGCTGGGTGCCCCTCGTGTGCCTGAGACCGAAGGGATTGCTCCCCTGGTTCACTGGGCCTGTGCTGCTGCTGGGAGCAGCTCACAGCGCCCCCTGCTGGCACGCTCTGCACTCCGTTCCTCGCCCACATGCCGGGAGGAGTCCCTGCAGGGGCTGCTCTGAGCCCTCCCCTGCAATGGAGCAGGTTACACAGATGGCTAGAACAAGAATTGCCCCCGAGGGTTGACTCCGTAAGTGACTGCTCCGCCCCAGGAGGGGGCGCTGGAGCGCTTCTGCCCCCCTGTGATGGGGATCTGTGGCCCTTGGGGGTGCCTGTGTTGGGGCTGGACCCCACTGAGCAAAGCCCACGTGTCTGGGCAGAGTCTGCACGTATCCAGGGTGCAGAGGGGCCCTTTCTAAACCCAGGGCAGGGAGTGGGTGAGGTGGCACCATGGGACACCCCATAGCCCAGCAGTGCAGTGGGGCTGGGCAGGGGATCGAGAAGGGCTGTGTGGATCCGATGTGGGGCCTGCTAGGGCCACGCCCCTGGGCAGCAGACCCCCTCCCCCAGC
This sequence comes from Terrapene triunguis, assembly GCF_002925995.2. Lineage (NCBI taxonomy): Eukaryota > Metazoa > Chordata > Testudines > Emydidae > Terrapene > Terrapene triunguis. Next base: position 190,686 of record NW_020664413.1, read on the forward strand.
CCTTCTCTGTGTCCCGGCTGCAGCACAGATGCCAGAACAGCGAGCTCCGGGAGCAGCGCCTGGGAGGGCCAGTTACAGAGCCTGATCCTGTCGGAATACGCCTCCACCGAGATGAGCCTGCACGCACTCTACATGCACGAGGTGAGCGGCCTGCGCCCTGGGCCAGGGGGAGAGAGAGCAGCTCGTGTGGGGGGCAGCATTGGGGGCGCAGGGCAGCCTGGCAGCTGGAGAGAGGTGTGCTGTACCCAGGGGGTAAAGGAGGTCCCGCAAAGGCAGCCAGGCCCATATCCTTCCCCTGCAGCGCTCCCCGGTGCTGGCTGTCTCTGCAGGTCCCTGCATGCCACCTCAGAGCGCAGGAGGGCCTGATGCAGAACAGCCCCCATCCTGCATTGGAGTCGCAGAGGGAGCAGCGGTGCCGGGAGCTGGCAGTGCAGGGGGAGAGGGAAGGAGCCTGAACTACTGTGGGGCTGCCACGGGGGCTCCTGCAGGCTGCATGTGGGGTGGGGCTGTGGCTCTGTCCCCCCTCCCTGCTTGTCTGACCCGCCCCATTGTGTTGTGCGCAGTTGCACAAGCAGCACACGCAGACAGAGCCCGAGCGGCATGTGTGGCACCGGCGGGAGAGCGACGAGAGCGGGGAGAGTGCCCCAGAGGAGCCGGATGCTCAGAAGGGCGCCCCCGCCGCCATCCCCCGCTCTGCCAGCTACCCCTTCTCCTCGCCGCGCCAGGCTGTGGAGGAGTTGGCCACCCTGCAGACGGGCTTCCAGCGCCGATACGGCGGCATCACAGGTATGTGCTGGGGCAGCCTCGTGCTGTGGGACTCCCCTCCAGACAGGGATCCCCACTCCAGATGGAGCCTGGGAGCCTCCTCACACATTCCCTGTCCCCCTGGCCAGGGGGCACTGCCTTTGGAACGTGCCGTGGATCCACACGCTGGTTTGTCATCATCGGGTCGCTGGGTAATCGTTTAAACGCCAGTGAAGCATTTGAGATTCCCCCCCACATGCCAGGCGATCAGCTGGGGCTGGCGGCTGGCAGGTGTCACTGCGCGGTAGCGCCTGCAGGAGGCGCCTGGGAGCCCTGCTCATCCATGGCTGGCAGTGTGTGGGCTCCCGCTGTGATGTTCCCATGTCACCCTGCATGCTGTGGGGAGGAGCCCCTCCAGGGGAGCTGTCGGCTGGGGAAGGCTGCACAGGCTCCCACCCAGTAACAGCCCCTCCCTCTCACTTGAGGGGTTAGACAGATTGGCCTAGAGCCCCCTGAGTGGTGCCCTGCTGGGAGCTGGCACCAGAGCCTGCTTCACCCGCATCTACACGTTCTGCTGACTTCTGTGCCCATGCCACAGATCCGGGCACAGTGCACAGAGCCCCGTCGCACTTCTCCCGCCTGCCTCTAGGGGGCTGGGCTGAGGACGGACAGTCGGCCCGACACCCGGAGCCGGTTCCAGAGGAGAGCTCGGAGGATGAGCTTCCGCCTCAGATACACAAGGTACGGCCCAGGCGCCCGGCTCTGCTGGGGGGAGTGGTGTGAGCAGGGCATTAGTGAGTGCTGCCCTGATGGGGTGGGCTGGGGCTGCTGGCCTGCAACTCCCTCCCCAGGAGAGATTAAAAAGGCGGGGACTTTTCAGCTTGGAAAAGAGCTGACTAAGGGTGCCTCTGGTAGAGGTTTATAAAATCGTGACTGGTGTGGAGAAAGTGACCAGGGAAGTGTTGTTTATCCCTTCCCATAACACTAGACCCCGGGGTCACCCAGTGACATTAACAGGCAGCACGTTTAAAACAAACAAAAGGAAGTACTTCTTCAGTCAATGCACAGACAACCTGTGGAACTCCTTGCCAGGGGATGTTGTGAAGGCCTAAAGTATAACTGGGTTCAAAAAAGAACTGGATAGGTCCAGCAATGGCTATTAGCCAGGATGGGCAGGGATGCAACCCCCTGCTCTGCGTATCCCTGGCCTCTGATTGCCAGAAGCTGGGACTGGGCGACAGGCTGGATCATTTGATAATTGCCCTGTTCTGTTCATTCCCTCTGAAGCCACCTGGTCCTGGCCCCTGTCGGAGGCAGGGCACGGGGGTGGATGGCCACGGGCCCGGGCCGTTCCCAGGTAACGGCATGGCTCTCTCCTCCAGGTGTAGCTCTGGGGGCTGAGGATCTCGTGGGATTCCGGACTCTGGAGCAGCCTGAGCAGCAGGACCCAGGGTCCCGGCCCCCTCCCCTGTCCCGCAGAGGTGGGGCGGGCAGAGGTGCCTAGTGCTGGCGTTCATGCCGAAGGGACAGAACCACCACGTCAACGCCTTGCAGTGGAAGCTTCTGTACAGACGTGTGTCAAGCCAACATCACTCTGACTCGTACTCATGTTGGGTGAATGCGTGTGTGAGTACATACGTGTATCCGTGTCCGCATATGTGTTGTCCGTGTTGGAGGGAATCGGCCGAGAACTGCACGGAGCACCGCAGAGCCTGCGCGAGGCCAGCGACCCGCGGCTGGCAGGGGAGAGCTCCGCGGGTTCCGGCTGCCGGCGGGAGAAGCTACTGTGGAGTCCCTGAGCAAAGCCAGCGACGCCTCTTCCACAGTCCAAATAAAGACCCTCCTTCAAGCTGCAGCCGGCCCAGCCGGGCCCGGGTTCCCGCGGGGGGAGGGACGCATCAGAATCTATTTTTGTACCAAGGGTGGAGAGTTGGGTTCCCCTGAGGAGGAGCGAGCTGGAGTCCGATCCCTGCTGGAGCCTTTACAAGGCTGCACCCTCCCCCAAAGCCCGTGCAGCTCCGTGTGTTCTGGCCCCGAACTGTCCTGTCTGTGGTGCGGGGGGTGCCACTGCTCCTGGCACAGTGCTCCCCCCAAGTGATCCCACACCCCACTTGCTGCTATTGGCCGTGGGCCCTGGCGCCTCAACCCCTCTAGCTTCAGAGCGCAGACAGCCTGGGCAGCAGCAGAGTGAGCCCCCCCACTGCCCCCTCCCGGCGTGCCAAAGCCCTGCTGTCTCGGGGTTAGAGGGGAGCTCCGTCTCCAGGGCCTCTGCTGAGCCTGCCGCCCCGCGGGCTGCTTCTCATACTGGGAGCTACACCAAGGCCCCCTCCAGCAGCCTCCCCTTGGCCGGCAGAGCAGGGGGGACAGGCCCACTCCTCTGCCCCGGCCCCCAGTCAACACAAAGGAAAGAATCGGGTGACTAAAGTAGCTTTGTTCCCCCTTTCCCCCCTCCCTGCTGCGATGGGGAAGTCTGGCCTGGGCCCCTAGCATGGGACAGGCTGTGCCTCCCGCCTTATAAATCATTAACACCGGGATGGCCAGTCACAGCACGGGGAGTGGGTGGCTTCCGCCAATCAGAGTACAGCTCTGCTAGGTTATTGAGTGACAGCGGCAGCTCCCAGAGGCCAGGCTGACTGCTAACCCCTCCTCCCTGCATACACAACTGACAATGGCCCCCCCAGCCCCGCTCCTGTAGGCCTCAGGCCGGGGCCCCTGCTCCCACAGCGCTGAGCACCTCCTAAGAGCCTGACCGCCACGCTCCTTGCCAGAGCCAGTGCTAGGGGTCGGCCCCATGGTGCTCTGCACTGTACCCCTGGGGGGCAGGACCTGTGGGTCTCTCCCCAGCTCTGCCACTGGCTTCCTGTGTGATGGGGGGGCGGAGCTCTTGGCTGACTAAAGCAGGGCTGAGCCGGCTCCCCTGCGGCCTGGGCCACTCTGGCATCCTGCCTGTTGGGCAGAGCACTGACTATTCCGGCGGGGGGGCTCTGCTGGCTGTTCCGTTAATGCCCCCGCTCGGTTCTCCTGAAGGGGCTTGGGACCCCCTGCCTCTCCGTGGTGCAAGCCCTGAGCTTTACTAGCCCAGCCTATTGGTGCTTTACAGGTTTGATGAGGGACAAAGTGCTTCAGTGGCCTTTGAAACAGGGCAAGGCTCCAGCAAACCAGCGCCAGGCCGGCCCCTCTCTGCCCTGGGGCCTAGAAGAGACAGACCTCAGGCTCCCTTCGCAGCAGGAGCCAGGCATGGCCAGAGCACAGCCCTGTGAGATGGCAGGGCCCAGCGGGCAGTTAGTTCTGTCTCAGGCCTGTGTGGCTGGGGCTACATGCTGGGAAATGTAGTCTCTGTGGGTCGCACCTCTGCATTAGTAGCTGGGTGACGGCCCTCGGCTGTGCTCTGTACAAACTGGCTGGGCAGCGCTTGTCCCCCTGCCGCCAAGGCTCTCTGGGGGGATGCACTCAGCCTGGAGCTCCTCTTCTTATCACAGAGCGTCTCCAAGCCTGAGCCGCAGCCCCCAGGTGAGAGCTCTGAGCAACGCTGGGCCTTTCTGAAGGGGTGGCTGGCAGCTGCTCCAGGCTGCGGCTCCTAGAGGCAGGGGCAGGGAGGCGAGGCCTGGAGCAGCCGGAGAACCTTGCCACGTGCTGTGCTTGTGTCTGTCTGTCTCCTGTGTGCCCGTGTGCATGGCAAGCTGCCCTCCCCCTCCTGTTCCGCTTGTGACACCAGCGGGGGGTGTGTGGGCGCGGAGCTCTTTGGGAATGTGCTGGCTAACCGAGCTCGCGCCCCTCGCTGTACAGCTATAGAGCCATTTAATAAAGAGGGGGCATTTCATTCACCCTGGTGTCTGGGCCTTTGTTGCAAGGGGAAGCTGCTCATCCTGTGTACTGGGAATCCAGCCATAACTGGGGTGCTCACGGGGTGTGTGCCCCTGGAAGCTGCCCTCCTCTGGGTGTGCAGGGCTATCCGGCCGTGAAGTCAGGGTGGGAGCTGAGCTCTGCAGGGCTGGTGATCTCTGCTGGAGCCTGGGGGCAGAGCAGGAACAGCGGAGAGCTGCTGGGAGCAAAGGGTGGCTCTGATGTGCTGCTCTGGGCGGAAGAGCTAGAAACGCTGTCCCAGTCTGTGCCCTGGAGCCCAGCCTGGCTGCGGCCTGTCCAGTTTCTCTCAGCCTGCTGCTTAGGGAAGGGCAGCGGCTCTTGGGCCACGCCGGACCTCCTCCCGGGGCCCAACCAGCACTCGGTACGCAGGCTGAGGCTGCTCGGCCTGGGGGGATTCAAACTGCAGCCCCCTCCCTGCCAGCCTAGGAGTGCAGCCCGTGCTGCACCCAGATCTCTTGCACACGAATCTGCTTCAACGCAAAACGATTCTTTCCTTCAGCCCGAGACAGCCGAGGTGCTCGCTGGTCAGTTCGCGCTGGAGAGCAGGAGGCTGGGCTCATGGGGGCAGCTCTGGGAGGCCAGAGAGCTGCCTTGTAGTCTCTGCTCTTCTGGGCCTGTCTTGATCTCTCGGTGCTAATGGGTCCCTGGCAAGGCATTTGGGGGACTCAGCTCGCACCAGCTAACTAAGAGACGAACCAATGGCCTGCCCTCCTGCAAGGAGGCACCCGGCTGCTGCGTCCGTTTCCTCTCGTTTTTATCACACAGGCAATGCAGAGGCGTTAACCCGCCTGCGTTCTCAACCCTGCCCCCTCAGCTGCCACCTCAAGGACGGCATCATGTTTAAAAACACACGTGCACAAAGCTGACCTGAAAAGCACATGCGGTAGCTGTCAAGGTCAAGCACTCGAAAATGAGATGGCAGATAAGCAGCTGCCCAGGCAGTCGTGATTCGGTCCCCTCGTGTGTCCCACCTGTGCACTGGATGAGGCTGGGCCTACAGACCGAATATGAACTGGCATTAGACAATGTCATGGTGCTTTTGCACAAGTGCAGTTCTCTGTAAGGGACAGGATTAGGCACAAATATAACGTCCTGCCAGCTCTGTTAATATTCATCGATGCTCAGAGGCTAGACCGGGGTAGGCAACCTATGGCACATGTGCCGAAGGTGGCACGCGCGCTGATTGTCAGTGGCACTCACACTGCCCGGGTCCTGGCCACCAGTCCGGGGGGCTCTGCGTTTTAATTTTAAATGAAGCTTCTTAAACATTTTAAAAACCTTATTTACTTTAGTTTAGTTATGTATTATAGACTTATAGACAGAGACCTTCTAAAAACGTTTAACTGTATGACTGGCACACGAAACCTTCAATCAGAGTGAATAAATGAAGACTCGGCAACCCACTTCTGAAAGGTTGCCGACCCCTGGGCTAGGGGGATGATGCTGTATAATGCCTACAAAGGGTTAAATAAACCCCAATCCTGTCCTGCCTTGTGCTGACAGCGGAGCCCTAGGACTGTGCTGTTTTCAGGGTGATCTCATTTTTTGAAGTAGACGAGTCAGTTTCACAGTGTTCAGAATCAGTCTCTAGTCAGTTTTCATTTCCGGTTCCCCCAGGAATCAATCATAGAATATCAGGGTTGGAAGGGGGTTTCTGAGCTCTCTCTCTCCTGGAAGGGGAGGGCCAGGTTGCTTAAGGCCACTGAGCATCTTTGCAAATCAGTCCCTTCGTGCCTCGATGTCCCAGCAATGGACGTTTTGGGCATTCAGCGAGGCCGACGCATGGTGGAGTCTAGGCCCTAAGGGGGATGAGAGGTGTGGGCTGGAGGAGGGGGGAGGTCTGTTGTTCATGCTGGTTCTCATTACTGATTACCCCGCCCCGCTCCCTGCTCCGTCACACCATACTCCTAGGGAGGAGAGCACATGGGTGCCTGGACTTTGCCTCCGCGCTGCCCTAGGTGTGTCCGTCCCGTGCGATTCCCTTGTTTCCAGGCGCAGGGCACGGCACACGGCAGTCGCCCCGTGCGGGAGGATTCCCAACTCAGAGGCATGGCTGCTTGGCACCCAGAGCCCTCTTAGACACCAAGTCCCTTGTCCCTAAACGAGACACAAACTGCAGCAATGCCCTGGGCCTGCTGTGTGGGGGCAGGGCAGATAAATATACCCTGGCAGAGAGCCCGGCTGGCAGCTGGGTGCCTCCTGCCCTAGGCGACCTTTCTCCAGGAGGGTGTGCGGGTCCCGCTCGCTCACCCTGCGACGGGCAGGATGTCTCGGTGTCTGGGTGGGGCAGGCGCTGCAGCTGACTGGCTGGGATCAATGGAGGCTGGTCGGAGCAGGGATCTGCTTTAACCAGGAGCCCTTCCCCCGGACCAGTTCCCTGCTCTGGTCTGACTTCCCCAGTGACTGCTGATGCCCTGGCCAGGTGCATGAAGGGGCGGACAGGGCTGGGGGCCTCCCACGCTGTGGTGCTCTCCCTGCTCCGCCATCCTCCTCCAAGTCCAACCTTAACCCTAACACCACCCCCGGTCCCTGGCTTTCTGCCTTCCTCCCACTCTGGAGTCCGTTAACCTCCTCCAGAGTGGAGCAGCAAAACCAGCCCCTCCCCAGCAGACGGACAGACAGACTCAGACTTTAAGGTCAGAAGGGACCATTATGATCATCTAGTCTGACCTCCTGCACAACGCAGGCCACAGAATCTCACCCACCCACTCCTGTGTCAAACCCCTAACCTATGTCTGAGCTACTGAAGTCCTCAAATCGTGGTTTAAAGACTTCAAGGTGCAGAGAATCCTCCAGCAAGTGACCCGTGCCCCACGCTGCAGAGGAAGGCAAAACCCCCCAGGGACTCTGCCAATCTGCCCTGGAGGAAAATTCCTTCCTGACCCCAAATATGGCGATCAGCTAAACCCTGAGCATGTGGGCAAGACTCACCAGCCAGCACCCAGGAAAGAATTCTCTGTAGTATCTCAGATCCCACCCCATCCAACATCCCATCACAGGCCATTGGGCATATTTACCTGCTAATAATCAAAGATCATTTAATTGCCAAAATGAGGCTATCCCATCATACCATCCCCTCCATAAACGTATCAAGCTTAGTCTTGAAGCCAGATATATCTTTTGCCCCCACTGCTCCCCTTGGAAGGCTGTTCCAGAACTTCACTCCTCTAATGGTTAGAAACCTTCGTCTGATTTCAAGTCTAAACTTCCTGATGGCCAGTTTATATCCACTTGTTCTTGCGTCTACATTGGTACCGAGCTTAAATAATTCCTCTCCCTCCCTGGTATTTATCCCTCTGATATATGTATAGAGAGCAATCAGATCTCCCCTCTGCCTTCTTTTGGTTAGGCTAAACAAGCCGAGCTCTTTGAGTCTCCTTTCATAAGACAGGTTTTCCATTCCTCGGATCATCCTCGTAGCCCTTCTCTGTACCTGTTCCAGTTTGAATTCATCCTTCTTAAACATGGGAGACCAGACGGCTGGCTATGCTCGCCCATGCCCTCACCACTGCCGTCCCTATCTCTGCCCCACTGCCCCCTCTGCCCACAGGGCGCTAGCACATGGGCCCTGCCTTAGCCCACCCCTGAACTGGGGGCGAATGACCTACAGGGGATTTCCCATCCAGCGAGCGTGCCAGGAAGGGAATGGGGTCTAGTGGGTAGAGCAGGGGCCTGGAGGCCGGGAATCCTGAGTTCTCCGAGGAGTCCCTTGGCCACAAGGCTCGGGGGGATGTCCCGGCCTCTGACCCATGCCGCTGGTGAGGGGGCAGCAGGGATTCTCCCCACACGCTCTGCCCCCTGGGGGGAAGCACAGGGCTGGCTAGCAGGGAGCTGACGGGGCTTCTCTGGGCAGGCTGCACCGTGGTGGTAACCGGGTTACAACGCGAGCCTGTGGAGTCTCTGGGTGTCCTGTGCGCTAACCTGGCCCTGCGCCAGCGTCAATGGGTGTGAATGGCACACGAAGGGGATAGGTCACATCCTCCCCCCACAAGTGCAGCTCTTGAGGTTGGGAGGCGGGGGTGGGCAGGGGACTTGAAGCCAGGACTCCTGGGTTCTATTCCCAGCTCTGGGAGGGGAGGGGTCTCTAATGGTTAGAGCACAGGGTAGGGATGGGGGACACTAGAATTTGGGGGACCAGGGTTCTATTCCTGGCTCTGCCACTCACTTTCTGGGTGAGCTTGGCCCCCTTCCCCCACTCTGTGCCTCAGTTTCCCCATCTGTGCAATGGGCTGGAGATCCTGGCTCAGCCCGGTGGGTTGTGAGGCTCAGTTCACTAGTAGTTAGGAGGTGCTGTGAGCTTTGCTCTGACAGCGCTAGGGCAGGGCCTGGGGTCTGCTGTGTTGCCCCCCACGCCTGGGCCTGGCTCTGGATCTCCTGGTGGGGTGGGGGCTGCCTCAGCCTCGCTCAGGGATTTGGGAGCAGTCTGGGCAAAGATCTGTGGGGCCGAAGGCCCTGCCTGCAGCTCGAGCACCAGGAGCGGGGCCAGCTGAGAGCACGGCTCGCAAGCAGCCCCAAAGCTCAGACACTGAGGAAGGGGAGGCCGCTGTGCTGGGCCCAAGCCCGGCTGAACAAACACCCCTCGCACGGGGTCCCAACGCCCTGGAAATGGGCTCAGAGACGAGGCAGTTCCTGGGCAGGGCTCCGGGAGAACATTGTGCCCCCAGGCCCGCGAGAGCGGCTCCGGGAGCCCCAGCCAGCGCGGCGCCGTGGGGCCTTGGCAGCAGGAGCCTGACAAGCTGGGACCTGGCGTCGCTGGAGTCCACCCCAAGCACAGCTGGGACCTGCACTGGGGAGCTCTGTCCATGCATTAATGTGCACAACCCCCAACCCGGCGCCTGCCCCCGGCATCCGGGCTGCAGGAGCCACCACGCCTGGGGCCTAAGCCAGAGCAGGAGCCTCGTCCCTATTGGGTTCACAGCGTGCATGGTGTCCCGGAGCCACAGGAGCGGGGCCACGGCCCCAGCGTGGGGACAGGCTCTGGGAGGCCCCGTCAGTGGGCCAGGCCCCCGAGGGGTCTCACACCTCCTCCAGGGGAAGCCACGCGGCTTCATTGCCTCCTGGGGCTGGACCTCTGGGCCTGCAGCCCCCCTGCTCCCCCTGGGCAGCGAGTCCCCCCAAGACAGACCCCGACAGAGACTTGTACCACTTGGGGGGCAACGCCCCCTCCGCCAGCTTCTGCAGGGACACGCAACCAGCGCCGGCCGACAGGCGGGTTATTAGTCACCTGGACCAGCCCAGGGATCCCGGAGACAAGAAAGTTACAGCCTCTGGTCCATTCGGGTTAGCCCAGAGCCCAGCCAGCGGTGTGTCCCCCTGTTCAAGTTCCCAGGCCAGTCCCCCTGGCCCCTCCTCAGCCTCCTGTTGAGGGTGGCCATCCATGGTCATTAGTTGCTAGGTATCAAATGCCTGGATTTGCCACCGTCTGCATGGACTCTCCATTGACTGGGGGAGTGTGCGGGCGTGGGGGATCAGGTCCC
>NW_020664413.1:200780-200974 GCF_002925995.2 Terrapene triunguis
CCCGGGGGGGTCCATACGCCAGGCCAGTCTCCGTCCGGGCACTAGGACCCGGCGGGAGCCGGCAGGGCCGCAGCGTGTGCGCAGCTGGTCTGGGAGCCGGAGCCGGAGTCGGAGTGGGGCAGGTGAGAGGGGCCGGACAGAGCCCCTGTGTGGGGCCGGAGGCGGGGAGTGTGTGACGGGACTGATCCCCCATG
>NW_020664413.1:250974-276976 GCF_002925995.2 Terrapene triunguis
GGGGGCGGGGCTTCAGGCAGCGTGGTGCTCGGGGGGCGGGGTCTTGGGGGGGCGGGGGCTGGCGCAGTGCAGCGCTCGGAGGAGGGGTGGGGGCTTCAGGTGGCACGGCGCTTGGAGGGGGGCGGGACTTCGGGCGGCGCGGCGGAGATTTTGGCGGCGCTCGCGGGGGGGTGGGTACAGCAGGGCGGCTCTCTTCTTTTTTGCCTGGGGCGGCAAAAAAGTTAGAGCCGGCCCTGGTGCCAGACCGAGGACTGACCCCGGGGTGTCACGGAGTGTGGGAGAGACCAGGCCCTGCACCCATGACTCTCAGCCAGCCAGTAACACAGAAGGTTTATTTAGATGACAGGAACACAGTCCAAGACAGGTCTTGCAGGTACAGACAACAGGACCCCCCTCAGTCAGGACCATCTTGGGGGGGCCAGGAGGTCTGTCTGGCCTCCCCTCCATTTCCTCAGCCAGCTCCAAACTGAAACTCTCCAGCCCCTCCTCTCCCTTTGTCTCTTTCCCGGGCCAGGAGGTCACCTGATCTCTTTGTTCTCCAACACCTTCAGTCGGCACCTTTGCAGAGGAGGGGCCCAGGCCATCAGTTGCCAGGAGACAGGGTGTCGGCCATTCTCTGTGCAGACACCATCACACTAGCCCTCTCGGGCTCTGCAACCATCACACCCCCTTATCCCACCACCTAGAGACTTGAGAACTGCATAGGGGAAACTGAGGCACCCACACAGTATTCAGAGAAAACATTAAGAACATTCCCACTTTGTCACAGGTGGGACCTCAGTAAATACATCCTCCTGGTGTGACAGTGACCTATTGAGAATTACTCGTTGAGTACCGTCTTTCAACCAGTTAGGCACTCACAGAATTATAAACAAACACACAGAGGAACATGTGACGTCTACAGCTCTTGTAGAGGGAAATCACGCCTCACCACGCTACTAGAATTCTTTGAGGGAGTCAAACAAACTTGTGGACAAGGGGGATCCAGTGGCTATAGGGTACTTGGACTTTCAGAAAGCCTTTAACAAGGTCCCTCAAAAGCTCTTAAGGAAACTAAGCAGTCATGGGATAAGAGGGAAGGTCTTCTCATGGATCAATAAGTTGTTAAAATACAGAAAACAAAAGGGAAGGAATAAATGGTCAGTTTTCAGAATGGAGAGAGGTAAATAGTGGGGTCCCCCAGGGGTCTGTATTGGGACCAGAGCTGTTCAACATATTCATAAATGATCTGGAAAAAGGGGTAAACAGTGAGGTGGCAAAATTTGCAGATGATACAAAATTACTCAAGATACTTCAGTCCAAAGCAGAGTGCGAAGAGCTACAAAGGGATCTCACAAAACTGGGTGACTGGGTAACCAAATGGCAGATGAAATTCAGTGTTGATAAATGCAAAGTAATGCACATTGGAAAACATAAACCCAACTATACATATACAATGATGGGGTCTAAATTAGAAACAAACATTAATAGGGTATGGAACAGCTTCCAGATGAGGAGAGATTAAAAAGACTGGGACTGTTCAGCTTAGAAAAGGGACAACTAAGAGGGGGTATGGTAGAGGTCTACAAATCATGAACGGGGTGCGGAGCAAGTGAACAGGGGAGTGCTATTCACCCCTTCACATAACACAAAAACCAGGGGTCACTTGATTAAATTAACCAGCAGCAGGTTTACAATAAACATAAGGGAGTATTTCTTCACACAACACAGAGTCAACCTGTGGAACTCATTGCCAGGGGATGCTGTGAAGGCCAAAACTGTAACTGGTTTTAAAAAAGAATTAGATAAATTCATGGAGGATGGTCCAGCAATGGCTATTAGTCAAGATGTGCAGGGACAAAACCCCCTGCTCTGAGTGTCCCTAAACCTCTGACTGCCAGAAGCTGGCTCTGGATGACAAGGAATGGATCACTTGCTAAATGCCCTGTTTATTCCCTCTGTAGCATCTGACACTGGCCACTACCAGAGACAGGACACTGGGCTAGATGGACCATTGGTCTGACCCAGTATTGCTGTTCTTATGTTCACCTGATAGTAAATTAATCTAGACCGCATTTCCCTTGTTTGCGTCTAAGAATGTGGGACTGTATCAAGACTTACTGACATGTCCGCTGCTTCCCCCCCTCCCCTAAGCCAGTACCCTGTCAAAGAAGGAAATCAAGGTAGTTTGGCATGCTTTGTTCTAGACAAAGCCATGCTGCCAATTCCTTCTAAACCGGTTAGCCACAAGGTGCATACGAGTTGATTGTTCCAGTCTCTCTCCAGGTATCAAAGTCAGGCTGACTGGTCTATAAGCCCCAGGTCCCCTTTGTTCCCCTTTTTAAAGATGGGGCTCTGGCTGCCCTTCTCCAGTCCTGAAGAGAACTGTTCTTGCCCTAGTCTCCCAGCATGCCACCATCAGAGCCAGTAGAATCCAGGTCACCTGGGTCCCACCCCCCCTCTACCGCTGTAAGGTAACTAGCAGGAGGCTTGTACTCGCCCAGCTCCCTTAGCTGCAAGGGGAGAGGGCTGCAGTACTGGAGTCTGACCCCATCCGCTCTAGCCTTGCTCCTGCCTGTGCCCAGCAGGCCCAGGGCCCAGATTCCAGACAGTAGCAGCTGTTCTGGGGATTTCCTGGCCAGCAGAGGTCAAAGACTGGGGAGGTGTCAGTAAAGGAGGGACTTAGGGGTGACCAGACAGCAAGTGTGAAAAATCAGGACAGGGGGTGAGGGGGTAATAGGAGCTTATATAAGAAAAAGACCCCAACATTGGGACTGTCCCTATAAAACCGGGACATCTGGTCACCCAGAGGGACTTGACACTAGAGCATCTTAGGCCACTGCAGAGTAGAGGCTGCCGAGGTTTCCAAGAAGAGTGATGCTGAACAGGCATCAAAGTCACAGCTGTGAGTCCTCCATATTCACCCATCCCCTCATTGTCATTGCAACAACTCTGCAAGGCGGCTGGCTGAGCAACTGCAACAGAAAGGGGGTTTTCAGAGCCTGAGTGAGCTGGGCGGGAGAGGAGAATCCAAGCTGGTAGCCAGCCGGCTCTGCCCCACCCCCACACGTTACCTCCCTCGGGGGGCTTGCTCACACCACCCCCAGCTGATACGAGCCTCGCTGCTAGCTCGGCTTTGCGTGTACAGTACCGCCACTGACAGGCATCTCCCGCCAGGTTGAAAAGAAGTGATTTCTCCCCCCTTGCCTGGCGCTGAATGTCAGACTGGCACCCCGAGCCAGGAGAGCAAGACAAGCTAGAAAGACTCCATCACATACAGCCAACAAACTTTATTGCCCAGAACTTTCGCCTCTAACATTTGTTTGTTTTTATTTTTTATTACAAATTCTACATTTTGCTTTTAAATACAGCCATAGAATGAACACTGGTTACAAGGACCCCCCCCCCCCCCCCCTTTTTCCTGGATGTTCTTAGGAAGAGATTAACACATTTTTATTACCAGGTCTCCTGCAGACCTACCAGCAATGAAAAGCCACCCACGGCTACCAGCACTGGTGCCTCAAATTCTCTTGCGGACATAGTGCTCAGGGAGAGGGTGGGCATATGAGCACAAGCAAACAAGATCCCTTCCCCTCCCCACATCCTGAAAGAAAATGTGGGGTCCAAATTGTTGTGACCCATTTGTGCTCCTACCGTGCAACAATGCCTTGGTTAGCGATATGTGGCAGCCTGTTCACTGGATACGTTGGCGGGGGCTTTTTGGAACAACGTTAGCACCATTTGAACGTGGGTGGCTGCCATGTGGGCCATGCACACAACCCTGTAGATCGCAGGACGCTGCGCTGCGCCTGGGATTCCCAATGCAATGCAGGACAAGGAGGCCGACATTTTGCTTTGGCAGCCTACCAGGAGCGTATCTAATTTACATTCAAGCAGACTGCAGCCACCCTCCTGAGACATGGTGTTCTCCGAGGAAGGGCATGCTTGCTAGGGCTACACTGCTGGGGTAAAGGGGGTGAGAACAGGCTCCATTTGGGCCAGTTTGGCATTCGTTGGGCTAGGAGGAGGTTTTCGGGAAATGCCTCTATATTATCTACTCAATAAATAATCTAACGCTTCCTAAACCTGGGATTGGAAAGCAGATCGTCCTAGCTCGAAAGAGGCCAGGAGCGGCTGCCATTAAAGAATTCATAGACCCACAAGCCACCACGCCTATGGAATGTTCCATTGAGCAGGGAAGTCATACAGAGTGTAGAAGTGTCCATCTAGTCCATGCTTTGAACAGTCAAACAGCGACAGAGCTACCAACGCCTCTGGAGTCTGCCCTGTCCCACACAAACAGGGAAAGGGGGGGCGGGAAATCAGCTCACACACAATACAGGGGGACAGCCGAAGCCCAGCTTCAACTGCGGTCGTGGGGCCAGAGAACTCTCCAAAATGCTCTGCCCAAGGGGTGTAGCAAGGACGTCATTGGGCCTCTGCTCCCATCCCCTGTTTATCTCAGCCCTCTGATCTCAGGAGAGTTTTCTGAATTTAAAAGCTCTGCTGTCAGTTATGAGAAATCCAGTCAAGGGGCTGCGCCTGGGTGCGTGACGAGCTGACCGTCTCAGCTCTGGAAGTGCTGGCTGAGGGCAGGGAAGCACAGCAAGGCATCCTGCCTCGGCACTCAGGCTAGACAGACTCCCACCCTGGGCCCATATTCCAGGGACTGGTGGCCACGGGCATGCAGCCTCTCACTTTCCATACATTCCTCGACTGCAGCACCCTAAGTAAGAGTTGATAGGAGAGGCTGCAACAGCCCCGTACATACATAAGATTCCCACTCCTCCACTTCCGCTAGCCAAGGGCCCTCACGCTGCAGGGTCTACGTGCAATGAGGACACAGAGACCCTTAGCGGTAACGCTTGGGCAGTCTCAGCCAGACCCCGGGGTACATTAAGACAGTACGAGGGTTACGAAAGTGAGAGGGATTGGACGTACTAGGTGCGACGACAGGCAGGACTCCAGGCAGCCTTGCTCTTGGGCGTGTTGGCCTATATGCCCGAGGCAGAGCCCGAAGTTCCACGGCCCACCATTTCACAGAGGCCTTTTGCACATACACCTGCGGTGCTCCGCTGTCTGTGCAGACAGAGCTAGCCCGAACAGGCCTAGAACTTCCAAGCGTACACGGTGAGCCTTCACACGCTGGCTGAGCCATTTCTGCTGGGCTGTGCACAGAAGCTGCCAGGTCAGTTTACAGCTCCCCCCTTAGCGTCAGTAGAGCCTCTCCTGTTTCCATGCCAGAGCTACGGCCAAGGACGCCCAGTCCCTGCTCCAGGAGCACAACAGGAGCCATTTCGGGCAGGGACTACAGCTAGGATGACCTATGGCTGCGATACAGGGAGCAGAGCCTCCTGCTGGAAGCGAGATCAGAACCTAGTCCACGGTACACTCTGGGACAGGCCCAGGAAGCGCTGGGTACCCAACTGGGCTAGAATGGGAGGTGCTTCCAAAGGGCCTGCTTGAGAGGACAAGATCTGAGGCAGCTCTTCAGTCCCTCACACTGCCCTAACAGCTCCCAGACCCAGCAAGGGCAGCCCTGCCAGAGGAGGAGCAGGTTCACCGGGCAGCAGTAAACGATCCTGCGCCGGGACTGGAACGGAGATGCCAAGTGCTCACAGCAGGGACACGGGTTACGAGGGACGAAGTGGTAGAGCGGAGTTGTATTGGCCCGGCCTTGGGCGTGGGAGGGGGCACTTGGGACGTAAAGTGCAGTAAGAGATTGCAGAACACTGCCTAAAAACAGCCTTTAGTTATCAAAAAAAAATAGATTTTGGGGGGGTGCCTCTCACACAATTACTGTCTGCGCAGCCCCTCGGACTAGGGCCACAAAACAGTCTCACCCATAAAACAATCAGACGCTTCTCCGCTGCACAAGCCACCGGAAAGCCAGCCAGCTGCCACAGCGAGACACTAGACAAGAGGAAGCAGCACTCGGGGGTCTGGCTTGGTCATGCTTATTCAGAGCACGATGGTTTGAGGAGCCATCTGTGTGCCGCAGAGTTAAAGACGGAGAGAACCGGGGCAAGGAGCAACTGGTCCAGACCTGGAAGCTGCTCCATTCACAGCAGTGGTCTCCAGGCCAGACACAGGGAAATGCCCGACGCTAGGTTTGATGGAGAGGCTACTACAGTCTGCTGTCAGCCTCGCAGGCCCCTTCCTGCAGCCACCCACCTTTTCCTTGCTGGTAGGAAGCGGCCTGCCTCTGCTCTTCCCCCCACCCGGAGATCTGAGTTGTATTTCCTTCCCCTCCCCTCATCCAGCTCAACCAAAGACAGTTAAAATTATTTACACGTTTAGCCATTTAAAAACCCAATAAAATAAGATTGCATCTGTCCTACTGGGGATGTGGGGATAGCAGCAGCAACATCTAGCGCAGTACCCTGCGTGCAAAGCGAAAGACAAACAGAAGACAGACCAAAATACTGCACCATCACTAGGAAGCTTTTGCTGGGGTTGGTGTTACAACTGCGGCCTGGCTCCTCTCCTCACTCTGCCTGAGGAAGGCTGGGCTGGGAAGGATGGGTGATTCCAGACACAGCCCATGAACACAGCCTTTTTGCCATCCTGGTCAACATGAATCTCTCACTGCAGGAGTCCGTCCGTCCGTCCATCCTTCCTTCCTTCCAGGGAGGATTAGGAAAGAGGGGGTGACAGAGACGACCTAAGACAAAGACGTCGCTGACGCCGCCTCCTCTGGATCCTCTTGCTTTGGCAGCTCGGAAAAGGCGGGCTGGGAGGAAGCTGGAACTGGAGTGACGGGCGATTCCTGCACTTCCTGCTCTCCTCCAAGCCCCATCTCTACATCCATTTGCTCCAGCTCCCTCTGATCCAGTAGCTCAAAGTCATCCACTTCCCCCTCCTCCTCCGGGAGAGCTGCAGTCTCCGTCCCCACCACCTCGGTCTCTGACAGCTGCGCCTGGAAGTTCAGTCTCTCTTCGGGCTCAGTGGGGAGGAACTCAGAGAGGGAAGGCCCCTCACTAGCTTCAGAGGAGCGCAGCAGGGCCGAGAGGGTGTTCTGCACCACCGTGGTGATGGCAGTGGTGACAATCTCCTCGCTTAGCACATCGATGCAGATGCCCAGGCCGGGGGCAGCAGCAGTCTGCGGCTCTGCGCCGCCTGGCGCCACTTGCCCATTCCCATTGAAGTGCGTATTTACAAAATGGAGAGGAGAAGCTAGATGGAGAACAGAGAGGTCAGAGTCCACAGCTTCCTTCTCCACAGAGTCCAGCTCGTGGGCAGCATGGGCAAGCTCAGGGCCCAGTGGCACCCCGAAGGCATCGTCGTCGCTTTGTGGCCCCAGGTCTCTGGAATGATACTCTTCTACGGAGGGGAACTCTGCCAGGTCCTTGGCGAAGGACTCCTCCGGCTCACTGTGCAGGCTCTGCTGATCCAGGTCTGAAAGGCACAGCCAGGCAATGGCATTAGCAGCAGCTCTTGGGTGCTTCTCGCACTCTCCACAGTCCCAGGCCCTTAGACCCGGGCTGCGCGTCTGCCTGCCCCAGCTGATCTTTGCCCCCTGGGCTGCTCCATCCTGCTTAGTGTGGAAGCAGGGGTTGCCCTGCACTCCCACGAGAGGAGTGCTTGAAGGAACATAGGTTTGGATTCAAGCTCCTCCACAATTCAGCTTCTTCCTGCCTAGGAGCCACCTCCCTTCACTCTGCCCCACATGTGGGGTGTGCGGAGCAGGTGGCTCACCTGACCATCCCCTTCTTGCCATCCTCCACCTGCCACTGGGGCTGTTCTTGCCTAGGGCTCCTGTCACACTTCCACCTTCTCCCCTTTCAATCCCTCCTCAAACCCACCCCGAAGTGTCTGATGAGCTACACTCCCGTAGATTACCCAGTGCCCACAACTCCTCCTGCACACACCCAACCAGCCCCGTGATCCTGTCGTCACCACCACACAGCCCTCATCGGAGCCAGCGAGCGCCGCGGGGCAAGGTCTCTGGCTTGGTTTTGTACAATGCCACACACAGCTTGGGCACCAGAGCACACGTCAGCACTTGGCCAGGCTTGCCTGCCTCTCTGCTCATTGGCAGAGCCTTTGAGGACTGTGCTGCCTCCCTCTCCAGAGTTAGGCAGGGAGCAGGGCAGTGCATGGAGCGGGATCATCCAGGCAGCAGAGATCAGACAGCTGGAGCAGTCATGGATATCGGGGAAGCCATGACAAGCTGTGCTGCTGCTAAGGCCTCCCTCCCCGCCCAAGGCAGCAATTGGACAGAGCCCATCCCCACGGAGGCTGGACTAGCAGCCCGGCTAGGAGAGTTTCAACCTCCAGAAATGACAACACACAGACTCCCAGCCCACTGATGGGGGAGATGGGGCATGCCATCTTCACTGCCAAGTGAGGGTCTCCTGGCTCCCTTCTGGCCCTTTCCCCCTGCAAACAGCCTGGTTCTCCCCCTGCCCTCCAGGGGCCTGACCCAGCTCCAGGGGAGGGGAAGGGACAGTGATGGCCGGTTCCTATCAGACAGCTGTTTCAGGACAATGCTTGGGGTGAGGGTGGGAATTACCTTCAGACACATCAGTCAGCTGCGGGGTGGTGGCCCTGGAGACAGAGAAGCCCCCGCTCTCCAGGATGGAAGCCTCCTCGTCAGAGAGCTCAGAGTCTGTAATCGCCAGCGCTAGTGCTGTCTTCTTCACATCCACCTGTGGCGGAGGAGAGCAGAGGGGACATTAGGTTTGGGTGCCCAGCTGGCAGCACTCCCTGCTGGCTCCTCTGCACAGACCGGAGCCGGAGGGGCAGAAGGTATCTGCCAGATGAACTGTTACACGGGTTCTCACGCTGTACGAGCAGGGGGCTGGGCAGAATCCTCCTGACGCTGTCCAGGCACAGACTCACCCTTGCTGCTCCTGGAGTGAGCGCGGAGGGGTCTGCGTCCTGCCAGCGCCCAACATGGAGGGCCCAGTGGAAAGCACGTGTGTAACTCCTGCGAGCCCTAGAAATCCCCACAGCAGGAGATTCTCCCGCATCCTGCGGTGGCTACAGCACTGTCGCAAAGGGCAGGGACCCCTTTCACACTAGTGCCAACCGGCCATGCCAAAAAGGACATCCATACACGCAGCAGCAGAGGGCACTGCAGATACTTTCACGTGACCCAAAGCTTCCCACCTCCCAGCCCAGCTTCTCCTTCCACTGGCAGCTGCAGCAAAACCAGACGCCTGCCCTGATCACCCCATCAGCATGGAAATAAACGAGACTACACATCTCCCATCTACTGAGCAAGCGCGGGGGGGCGGGGAACAGCTCCATGACCCTTTACCCTGGGCGTGGTCAGGTTTCCAGGAAGTAGCAAGCCATCTGCACCACCAGCACCGCTGCCTGCAGGCCAGCAGAGACAAGTGCAGCGTGAGTCCCTGCAGAGCCCATCGGGGCTACTCTAGTCACTGGCTCGAGGGGGCAGGGAGAGCAGGCAGGGCATTCCCTTACTCCAGGTCCCTGGGCTTTGCACTCCACCACACTGCTCCCGGGGCCACCTGACAAGCAGGCTCTCGGTGACAGCCCCTCCACAGAGGCAGCTGGCACCCCTCCCTTAGCACTCACTGGTGACTTTCCAACCCCGGCCAGGGCCCAGAGGCCAGGGCCGACTTGCACAGCTCTGCTGCTGGTTACCAGCGTGGCTGCATTCTGACCAACCCTCTGTTCCTGGCTCTCTGGGGAGGTGCTGGCAGGGAGGAGAGGGCTATCTACCGCACGGCTCCTCTGCAGCCCTTACCACCGGGGAGTAGCCAGACAGCTCCGCCTCGCTCTCACTCTCGGTCTCCGCCATTGGCTCATCGCCAGCCATGGGTTCACTCTTTCCTTGGCGCTCTGTGTGAGGAAACGGAAGAAACGTCACTGAGCGGCACCGGGCTCAGAATCCTGGAAAGGGAGGGAAGGAGCTGCGGGGTCCCGTCTAGGCCATCCCCACCCCAGGCCAGCTTTGTTCCCTTCAGCCCCTTCGCTCGCTAGAGTTCTGCCTGGCCCAGTTAAGCATCCCAAGGAATGGGGCTCTGCCCCCTCCTCCTAGGAACCCCTTTCACTGCTTGACAGGTCACTGCCAAGCAGTCTCTCCCCGTACTCCCAATACTCAGCCTACATTTTCCCTTGCTCAGTTTTCCCCCATCACCCCTAGTCATAACCTCTAGGATGACCCTCCCTCCCCCCCCCGCTCCCTCCCCCCTCCCCGAGGATGCCATTTCTCGGGCGTTCCACACCGATTCCGACTTGCCAGTGCTGTTTTCCCAGCCGGCCAAGGCAGAGAGAACAGAGAAAAGGCATTGCCTTACTTCTCTTCTCGTGCTTCAGGTGCAGGGTCTCTGCTTTCATACTGTAGTCCAGTTTCATCAGGACAGGTTCCAGCCGAGTGTACATCCGCTGGATCAGCTCATGGTAAACCACCAAAGGCCACAGCAGAATGCTGAGCACTGGAAATGCAGAGAGAACCCAGAACACGTTAGCCATTCGGAAAGGGGTCAATAACATCACTATATAAATCCATGGCACGCCCACACCTTGAATACTGCAGGCACTTCTAGTCACCTGAGCTAAACAAAAGATCTACTAGAATTGGAAAAGGTGCAGAGAAGGGCAACAAAAATTAGGTATAGAACAGCTTCCATATGAGGCGAGAACAAACAGACTGGGTCTGTTCATCTTGGAAAAGAGATCACTAACAGGGGATAGGACAGGGGTCTATAAAATCATGACTGGTGTGGAAAGAGTGAATTGGGAAGTGTTATTGACCTCTTCACATAACACAAGAACCAGGGGGCACCCAATAAAATGAATAGGCAGCAGGTTTAAAACAAACATAAGGAAGTACTTCTTCGGTCAACCTGTGGACCTCACTGCGAGGGGATGTTGTAAACTATAACTGGGTTAAAAAAAGAACTAGAGAAGTTCCTGGAAGATAGGTCCATCAATGGCTCTTAACTAAAATGGCCAGAGGTGCAACCCCAGGCTCCCAGTGTCCCTAAAACCTCTGACTGCCAGAAGCTGGGACTGGATGACAGGGGATGGATCAGTTGATAATTGCCCTGTTCTGTTCATTCTCTGTGAAGCACCTGGTATTGGCCACTGTCAGAGACAGGATACGGGGCTGGGTGGACCTTTGGTCTGACTCGCTGTGGCCGCTCTTACACTAGGAAAGGAACAATAGGCCAATTCTCCCAGTAGCCAGGCACATAAGCGCCAGGAATGGAACCTCATGTCAGCTGAAGAGCAGTCTGATGGCACTGGCTTCACCCTTACAGGTCTGCCAATACACCTCACTCCTGATCTGCAGCACCGCCCTATTATTCCAGGGCTGCTTTCATCCACAAACAGCTTTGCCAATGCACAGCAGTCCTTCCCTGTGACACCCCTGCTATTACAACCCTGAGCTCTCTGTAGCTCAGTCAACACACCTCATTCCTGACCTCGGAGCTGGAGCTATAGCTGGGGGTGAATTCAAGTGACTGACTTCTGAAAGGGCAGCAGCAGCCCAGGACTTACAAGCAAGGCTGTGCCCCAATTGGAAGCCAGTGTGCCGAACACCTGAGCGACCCGATAAGCTAACACGTCCACTGGAGCAGGGGAAGAGTAAGCAGATCAGCATTCCAAGTTTCCAAACGGTTGCTCTGACTATATAATGAAGCTCTTTAGGATGATCTTAAGATACCCAAGTACTTCCATTTCCTTCCGCTTTTACCTCCTGCTGCCCGTAACGCTTGGGAAGGTTGAATACACATTCTCTTTCCCCAGCAATTTTTTCCTTTCAAACCTGGCAGACATGGACTTGTTCTCTGTTGAAGTTTCAGAGTGACACTGCATTTCTCTGCTTCCCTGCAGGAACACCTGCTTCACTGAGCATGTTAGAGAGACCGGGCGGGTGAGGTAATATCTTTTATTGGACCAACACCTCGCCCACCTTGTCTCTCTAATACCATGGCCAACACGCCTACAACTACACTGCATATAATCACCGAGCACGTAGAACGGTGCAGATCTGGGAAGAGGGTTCATTGGTGACCGTGGCTCCCTCTTCTGGCTTTGTGCAGTACTGCATCACACTGCAGGTCCAACGTAAACAGTATGCTAGCAAATGACCTGAGGCGGCAGGGAGGTGAGGGGTTATGCGTCTCACTTTATCTGGTATGGGCTGTGGGATATGAAAGAATCGGGAGCACACTTCTACCAGCGTATCAAATGACTCAGGCAAGTCACGACTAGTCTCAGTTGACACCAAGGGGCCACTTATACTCACAGACGATGGAGGAGATCATTATGCCCGGAACATAGTGTCCGACCATAGCCAGGATCAGGCACCCCGAACAGACCCTCGCACAGAACTGGGGGAAAAAAGAGGTGAGGGATGAACAAAACAACAGACAAGAGGCAAAGACGCCATCCCTGCAGCTGGGGCAAGAGACGCGCTCGGCGCCGTTTCTCACCTTAAAATATTGTAACGCAAATTTAACACACAAAAGCCTGATCCAACCCAATGGCTTATTCTGGCCTAGCTTTGTGCTGCGCTCCCGGCACTAATGGTCAGAACTCAAACTTCCCAGCCCAGGGGAGAAGCAGAGTGAAGTGCAACAAAGCAAGTCAGCGTAGATGAGACCTAGGGAAACCTAAGAACCTGTGACCACCCCTCCGCCCCCCGACCAAAGAAGCTTTATGGGAATGTCCTAAACTATCTCACTTCTGAAGTTCAACAAGGTCTCCTGGAAGTAAGATAGGATATATTATAATTAGGCATTAGATAGTGCTGTTCATTTGTAGATTAACAAATTATAGAGGTGTCTATACTGTCCCTCCCGTTACCCAGATGGGGAAACTGAGGCATAGAGAAGTTAGATGATTAGTTCACAATCCATGGAGCCCTGCCCACCCCCTGGTATGGCTCATCTGGAATTGGTGGGTGTGTGACCATCCAGCCCAGACTCTTCTGCTCTTTGCAAGGGGCACAGGCCCTTCTCACGGGTTAGATGATGGTTCTAGTGTCCGGGAGGTCTGTCAAAGGGATCAGGGCTGGAGAGACCGGTGCTCAGCGTGAGCTGAAATGCTGGTTCGCTATGTAAAGGAAGCCATATAGGAGAGTTTGGTGCACTCTGAGTCTCATCTTCTAACTAATTCAAGCTCAACACTAGAGGACACCAGACTAAGTTTATGGCATCTGTCTTGAGTTGCTTTCTCTCCCCCTTCTGGCTGAATATTGTAACTGTGGAGTCACCTGTCTGAGAAGCGGGTATAGCCAGCAGTGGAAATAAATATAGTAAAACCCCACTTGTTTCTATAACTTGAGCGCACTGGAGTCTGCCAAGTCTGCTGTGTGGATGTCATTGATCTTCGGTGATGTCGAGGACCTAATACAGGCCAGGACCAAGACCTGGCTACGAAGAGGTAATTCCTCTCCAAACGACATCTGGCACATCCATCAACCCCTAGGTTTATGCCAGATTCTTTCACGCATTCAGGAGCCCTGAACACCACTGCACGATGGGTTTGGAGAAGAGCAGCTTGAGGGTGCTGCTTGCAAAACAGCTTCCAGCGCTGAACGGAGCCTACGACAGGGCAAAAGCCATAATCGGACGAACTTCCCACTCGGACTAGAACTCAAGGAACTAAAGGATCAAAGAGCTGGCCATTCCCATAAGGGGTTAAGCTTGGCCCCAGCTCACAGGTGCTGGGAAGACAATTATTCGATAGCAAAGCTTCCCTTTCCTGAAGTCTGGGCAGGGTGGGATGCAAGAAGGGCACCCGCAATCATCAGTGAAGGGCTGGAACAGTGAAAATCTTGCCCTAAGATTCCGCCCACCCCCCAGCTCATCTGAGGAGCCCCTGACTACAAGAGGAACACCTCCAGCAGAGGGGGAGTGGCATGGCCCAAGATACCTTGGCAGGGTTTTGCCTCTTGTACTGGAGCAGCTCCAGCAGGTACAACCGGAAGGTGACCCAGCTCTCAGCCAGGCAGTAGCACAGCTCGGGGACGCTGAGGAGGTGGGGCTGTGCTCCGGCTGTCACGCTCTCACTAGAGAAACAGATACAAGTGTAAGAGGACAAACCTTCAACGCACCCCACTTCACTTGGGGGTACAGCAGCCATAGGGAAGCAGGGCTCCCTATCAAGGGCTTCATAATACTGGGCTGCATCTCAGATTTAACGTCACTAATGACGCCTCTCTGCTTTGCCCACCCCACTCCAACCTCAAACAGGGTCTGACGAGGGACAGCTGAACCATGCTGAAAGAGCAGGGGCCCAGGCACCTTGCTGCAAAACACAGCACCTCCTTGCAAATAGCAACATCCCCATGTCACAGGTCAAGAGGCGAAACATCAGAGCTGGGATTAAACCTCAGGGAGCTCCTAGCAGCCAGTCCTGGGGAACAAACGCCCTGGAATGCTGGGTGACCGTGCTGCCCATAACCAATGGCTAAGCACTGGGGGCCGGAAGCATGCAATTACAGGTGGTGCATGTACTCTACAAAAGCCAATCCCAGGGATTTCCTTCTCTCTGGGGATTCTTGAAATAGCTTGGGACAGATCCGCTTTGCCTGAGCGTTAGGGAAAAACCCTGGACATTCCGAGTGCCAGAAGCATGCAGACATTTGAAGGGGATCAAGGTTTCCTAGAATCTCAAAATGCTGTTCCTGCGCAAATGAAGCAAACGGCTGCCACTGCGGAAGGAGGAAGCATTGCAAACCCTGCTGTGTGTCAGCTAAAGAACAGGCATTTCAGGAACCCTGCTCACAAACACACTGCAGTGTGAGTGGGGAGCAATCCTGAGCAAGGGCAAAGGAGGGGGGCCAGGCAGAGAGAAGGACAGACAAGATCACCACGCTGACCTCACCACCCCCGCCGCCCCCTGTCCGAAGAGGGCACAAGTGAGCCTACCTGTCCCCTCCCGGCTCCTCCGAGGGCTGCGCTGTAGGGACAGAGCAAGAGAGATTTGTTAGCCAAGTGAAAAATAAAACACGACAGCTTAATTGCTAGGAGCTGAGCCGAGAATTAGCCAGGGATCTCCCTGCGCGTAGGAACCAGGCTAGAGCTGGCTGTTGGGTTTGCACGTGTTTACGTGCAGAGAGAAGCGGGAACGCTTCCTGGTAAAGGTTCGCTTTCAACACCAGAGTGGCCGAAGCATTGCACGCAGCCCAGATTCAGCCCCCAGAGGTCTCGAATGGGGCCAGTGGCTGCGCTTGTCTCAGACCCCAGCAGGCAACGCAGTCAGGCCACAGATTCCATCTCCACTAGGGACACCAATACAGACTGACGTGGAGTCCTGAATGCTGGGCCTGTCGCTTCCATAGGCTGCAACCCCGTATTAAAGACAAGAGCAGCTGCACTCTCAGGTGCGTCCCTTGAACTCCTGACAAGGCACCAATGAGCTCCCGAGCTGGGCAAAATAGGAGCTCAGAGGCTGTTTGAAAACTGAATAGCGAAGTCCCTGAACATGGTTCAGATGATGCCCTGGGCTGTCAGCTACGTGCTGCATTTCCTTTAGCACCTGCCACCCTAGATTCATCTGCGGAGAGTGTTCCGAGTAGGCTCCTCTCTGCAGGTCATGGCAGGATGTTTGCAGGGAGGGGGATGTTTTTAGCATGCAACTGGGTACCAAATAGCACAGACCTGCTGTATAATTCACGAGTTGCGGGTTCCTGGATGTAACTATGTCCTGCTGGCGGCACTGACCCCACTGGGAAATCGACATTATTTACTATTTGTCCTACCAAGGTGCCCAGGGCCCCACTGTACTGGTGCAAGTCAGGCTACTGGAGGGCTTGGGAATCTGACAAATGCTGACTGGCCGAGACATCTCTCCAGCCCAGTTTGGGACACAGACTCAGGGACAATGAAGCAGGGCTTCTGTGCAGCGCTGAAGACATTTCCTGATGCTTGCACAATTCCAAACTCCGACAGGATTTTTTCCCTCAAACATCCAAAAAGTGCAATACAAATAAAGGGCCGTTGTCGGCTGAATTTAGGCCTGGAATTCAAGCTGTATGCAAAACACAGGTTCCCAAACTCTGTATGAACAGAAAGGCTTTGGAATCTCTCTCCCTGGAGTCTTGTCAACCAGGAAGTGGAAGTGGCTGGTCTAGTCCAGTCTCACTCAGGGACGGCTCTATGTTTTTTGCTGCCCCAAGCACGGCAGTCAGGCGGCCTTCGGCGGCACGCCTGCGGGTGGTCCGCTAGTCGCGCGGATTCGGCGGCATTTCTGCGGGTGATCTGCTGGTCCTGCGCCTTTGGCGTACCCGCCGCCGAATTGCCGCCGAAACCGTGGCACCGGCGGACTTCCCGCAAGCATGCCGCCGAAGACTGCCTGTCTGCCACCCTCACAGCAACTGGCAGGCCGCCCCCTGTGGCTTGCTGCGCTGGTGCCTGGAGCCGCCCCGGTCTCACTCCCCAGCCGAGTGAGATGCAAAAAGGAAACAGCACACACCACGGGGAAGAATGCTTAAGTGAGACTTGGACTTCTCAGACTTAACTCTCTCGAGTGGTCCTGACGCAGAGATAGAAGCTGTTCTTTTTAACAGATTTGTTCGCTGTACACCGTCCCTAGAAATGACAGTGGTGGGCAAGTCAGTCAAACTCTTCCCTTTGCTGTAAGTGCCAAACCGACAGGCTCCTGACCTGTGCACTGGAGCGGGAGACAGCGTGCGGAGGCGAGGAGGCAATCCTTTGAGTCTGTGACCCAGATTCCCGTAATCAGCCCTGTCAGCTGCCCAGTCACTCTCCTTGCCAGTCTGCATTCTGGCGGCTAGTTGATCAGCTCAGCGGTCACACTCCGAGAGCCATGGTTTTTCTGCCACAACATGAGATGTAAGCATCATTCATTCAGCCGTTTTGCTGTGCTGGGAGTCTACCTCTCTCTGGTAGTGGAAGCAAAAACGCTTGCGATCTATCCCATCTCCATGCTGAGAAGTCTCAAAGGTGCTGCTGCATCACAGCACAGAGAAATCCAGCTCTCGGAGGTGCAGCTGCCACCTGCACTACGCCAATATCCCTCCGGAAGTTGTGTTTGGCACCGGCATTTTTTGTTGTTTGCTGCATTAGGTGGTAGTGCCTGCACTGTTATCGTACAAGTGATAATGCACTGCCACCTCTCCTATTTCCTGAGGCATAGCACCAGGGCAATGGAATTCCCCAGTGCCACAAGCAATGGTCGAGTGACAATCTATGGCAATGGAGGGTGTGACAGGTTCCCCCTGGGGTGCCACATGACTGTGGTGAATATTGGGGGGCAGGGTGTCACAGAGGGAATGAGAGGACTCCTTCCAGAACTGCTGACTCCAAATGATTTTGAAACCAGCTCCGAATCAATGGTGGCTCTGGGAGATGCAGAACGGCAGCACATTTTGGGTGTCTACCGCAGCCGACCAGAGCGCAACCGAAATCCACTGGTAGAGAACAATCAGCAGGTCATACCGAGTTAGGATCTTCTGCAGATACTGCCATATTTGGTAAATTCAAGCTCTCATTTAAAATTAGTACACCAGACCCTCGCTAGAACGCGGGATCTTGGATCCATGCGCGGTCCCGTGTTCCTATGGATTCCAATGAAGGTAATTAAATTTGGGATTCCCGCGCCATAAGCGAATTCGCGCTATATAGACGCACATTCTAGCGAGGGTCCGCTGTAGTTTCCGTCCCTTCTTACAGAAGCACAGTCTGCGTGCTGCCCACCCCGATGCAGTGCAGAGCCTAGAGAAGCATTACATTCACCACAAAGCTGGAGAGAGCTTCACACAGGAGCTGGGACCACTCAAATGAGCAAGTTTTTAAATCCCCACTCTCCTTACTGAGATATCATCCGCCATCATCCCACTTAAATCAGTGGGAAGTTAGAGAGTGTATTCAGGACAGCCAGCTGGCCTTAAACATCTGTCCAGAACAGTAATGCCTGCTGACATTTCACGGTAAACATTTATATACATCTACAACCCAGTGTAAACACAGCTTGACACACCAGATTGCATCCAAGAGACGCGACTGCCAGTATTCAGGTCAGGTGATGGCGCCTGCGGTTCCTCAGCTCTTAGAAATTCCCAGTGCAAACTCGGCTAGAAAGCAGGTCCCCTTTTTAAAAGAGCACCAGGCATTCACTTGTGTCCCAGTTATTGTCCATACAGAATGCAGCTACTGAGCCAGGCCTCCACCCTGGTGCTGGAGTGTGACTTGAGGGGTTTTCCAGTCACAAGAAGATCTGGACCCTGGGAGAAGTGAACTTCATGGGTGGAAGCAGAGGTGTTAACCCCCAGATGCAGCTCCTCCTACTCCCAGCCAGTCATGTACTCTATTCAAATCCCTCCTTGTACACTTATGCATAGAGTTTAAATATCAAGACAAAAAAAAGAACGTGGGAATGATCTGCACCTCCTCCAGCTCTACCTGCTGTCTGGTCAGCCAGCGGATTGTGGTTACAGCATGTTTGGTCTAACAGACCACAAGATCCTGGGGGCAAGTGTCTCTCTCTGTTCTGTATAGTGCTCCAGTAATGATCCTTATTTGATCTCATTGCAGGAAGCACCTTCATGTTACTGGGACATTCCAAGAGTTAGTTTTGAATGGAAAGAAGGGGAAGTGGCTATGTTTGGCGTAGGTACATGGCTACGGAGCACAGAATGCACCCATTCCATTCTGATACGACTCCTAATATGCTGTGCTTCTCTGTGCTCATGTTGTGGTCCATGATTGTGGCGGTGAGTCACTGAAGAATAAAAGCTGATGTTTCGTACCAGCTTTCATCCACAAGTGGAATTACTGAGGACGCTCAGTCTCCCATGATGCTCCAGACTGAAACATACTGGTTTTGAGGAGTGTGCGTATATATGTAGAAACTCTTCCAGGTGCCGTACTGACCTGTTTCTTGCTCTGCAGGAAATACGAAGCATGAAGCTACCAGGCTGCCATTCTGTGTTTAAACTGGAGGCCAGACTCAGACAAGAGCCGTTACATGCTCAGCTGTGGCACATCGCACTAGGAGGCCCCTTGGTGCCAGAACACGGCTCTTCCCTTGCAGGAGCTAAGGACATTTGGTACAACGGACTACACTGAAATCCAGGTTGTGACCTAAGTGGGTAAATCAGGAAGGTGATTTGCCCTTTGCTGGCAGCACAGTGACCAGCGAGGGGACAGAACAGCCCAGGGACTGGTTTTAGATGAAACCTGTGGGGAAGAAAGCAACTCAGAGAGAAGCAGTTCTGTCCAGCAACAGGCAGCACAATAGGACAGCGGATGTGCATCAGGCTATAGCACTGAGAGTGAAGGACATGGGATCAGTCGTTGGCTCCCTTACTGCTTCGTGTTCTAGAACTATCCCAGCATTGCTTTCTGTTCGCCAGGTGAGGAGGTGATGGCTTTAGTTCTGGTCTTTTTGGAAGGAAAAAAGACTTCCCCTCTCCCACCTCTGCAAGACCGTTATAAAGGGCAGCCAGAATTCTGTAAACAAAAGGATTTAACAAGCCTAATGCAAATAGGCATTTTGGAGGATTGGGGGGGTATTTTAAACATTTAAACTCTCCCCTGCAGTGTTGGAAAAACAGCATCACGCTAGTGTTCGAGAAACTGGCCAGTCTCGTTTCACTGCCCAAGCTGAATGAAGTGCACAGAGTAAACAAACAGCATCAAGAATGAAGAGATTAATACAACTGAAAGAATGTTTACAGCCTAGATAATCTTATCAGGGCTGCATGTGAGAGCTCTTTAGTCACCACCCTAGCAGGTCACATCTAGCCCATCTCTCTCTCTCTCTCTCTCA
Source organism: Terrapene triunguis (assembly GCF_002925995.2). Taxonomy (NCBI): domain Eukaryota; kingdom Metazoa; phylum Chordata; order Testudines; family Emydidae; genus Terrapene; species Terrapene triunguis. Next base: position 270,676 of record NW_020664413.1, read on the forward strand.
CGGGCACACACACGCGGGCCCCCTCTCGTACAAAACTGTTTCCTAAGTCTATTCATTTAATAAATTTAGCTGAAGGAGGGGCTCAAACTAGATGGCAACCAATCACACCTTGTTTGAATAGTCTTCCTTGCTGCTACTCTGAGGCCTGGGGTACACCTAAAACTTAGCTCAACCTAGCTACCTTGTTCAGGGGTGTGAATTTTCCACACCTGAGGGAAACATCGTTAAGCCCACCTTAGCCCTGGTATAGACATCTCTATCCCAGTAGAATTCTCCCGGTGACCTAGCCATCGCTTCTCGAGGTTGTGGATTTACTGCAGCAATGGAGACACCTCTTCTGTCACTGCAGCGAGTGTCTATACTACAGCGGCGTAGCTGCAGCGATTGTAGTGTAGTCCTAGCTTGAGTCTGTATTATGGGGACTCTGTCAACATCATTGGCCAAGATGTGCAAGATGGTCCCTGTTACCTACTAGCTGGAAGCCAGACGTTGGTTCGTACAAATACAATAACCTAGCCATAGGTCATACAGTTGTGTTCACTGCCATTGTCCTCTCCGCTACCCTGTTGCAGCCGGAGATGGCTGTATCCAGTTTTGACTGTTCCTGATGGAGTGCAGGCCTATCTCCTGGATAACAACAATGAGGTGATTGTGGCTCAGTCTGGGATAAGCACATCGGTTTTGACTGTTATGTTATTGGCAGTGTACACTCGTGTCTGGAATCTGCCTCTCACCCTCTGCATTGTGTTTAGAAGGAACCATTAGGAAAAGGCTAGATAATAAGACAAAAAATATCATAATGCCACTATATAAATCAATGGTACGCTCGCACCTTGACTACTGCATGAAGTTCTGGTCACCCCATCTCAAAAAAAGAGGTATTATAATTGAAAAAAGGATAGAGGAGAGTAACAAAAAACAATTAGGGATATGGAACAGCTTCTGTATGAATAGAGATTAAAATGAATGACTGGGACTGTTCAGCTTAGAAAAGAGACAACTAAGGGGGATACGATAGAGATCTATAAAATCATGACTGATGTGGAGAAAGCGAACAGGGAAGCGTTATTTACCTCTTCACATAACAGAAGAGCCAAGGGTCACCCAATGAAATTAACCAGCAGCAGGTTTAAAACAAACATACATAAGTATTTCTGCGCACAACGCACAGTCAACCTGTGGAACTCATTGCCAGGGGATGTTGTGAAGGCCAAAACTATAACTGGGTCCAAAAAAGAATTGGATAAGTTCATGGAGGACAGGTCCAGCACTGGCTATTAGCCAAGATGGTCAGGGTAACAACGCCATGCTCTGGGTGTCCCTAAACCTCTGACTGTCAGACACTGGGACTGGATGGATCACTCGCTAATTGCCCTGTTCTGTTCATTCTCCAAACTGATCTGGCACTGGCCACTGTGGGAAGACAGGCTACTGGGCTAGCTGGACCATTGGTCTGACCCAGGATGGCTGTTCCTATGGAAAGGACAGTACCGCGCACTGTTTGACACAGAGCCCTGGAAGGTGAAGAACTCTGTTCAGAAAAAGGGAGGATTAACAAAGTGACATTGGTTCAGAGAACCTGGGCTCCGAGGAGTTTCCCATCTGAATTGGCAGAGGAGACCCAGAGTCAGAATAATCCTAGTGTTGAGCAGAAACACACTGTACCACCCCAGTCACTGTCCTTTTGACATGCGTATCCAAGTTAGCTGGGCCTCGCCAGGCCCCATCAAACTGAACGGCTGTCAGCAGGTGTATCAATCCCCAGACAGACATTCCGACTGCACCATCCATTGTTGCCTCCTATTTGCACACGCTCCAACCCGCCAAGGAGCCTGCCCAAGCTGGTTTGTGGATTTGAGCACACTCAATGCAACGGAGGCAGTAGCTGCAGAACAAGGCCCTGAAGGAAGGGAAGGAGGGGACCTACAGTACCCATAACGGTCAGGGAATACCAGCATTTGTCCACGACCCAGCAGTTGTAACCTCATCCCATGATTTCCCAGCTACAGCAATATGCATCACCTACCAGAGAAGTCAAACAGGAACCTGGGCTTCCACCTCTCCAGCAAGAGAATTCCAAGCAGAGAGATGCTGAGGAGAAAGAGAGGTCGCAGAGAAGTGGAGGAAAACAACCTGGGAAACCAAACAGAGCCGTTCTTAGCTGGTGCACTGGGAAGAAAGCTGCGAGCCCCTGTTACTAAGATGAATCTATAACTGCGGCTTTGTGGGCAGACGGACTTCCCCCTCTGTGCCAGAGTTCCTTCCCCCGCTGTAGAATAAGGAGAGCTGCACAAGTACAAATCCTCACAGCGCAACACACTGTACATGCAAATTGTTATAACTGACTCTTTAGGAGGTGCGCTGGGAAGACTAGCTCAGTTTTGAAAAGAGCTGTGGTGACAGATGATACATCGGTTTCTAAACCATCGTCAGATAGCATTAGATGGCAACAGAAACAGATCCAGAATCTGCTTCCAAACATTAGTTCTTTTGCTGGTCCTCTCCCCCACTGATCCGAGCATGAGTCACATGCAGCATGTGGCCCTGCCACTCACCTGATGTAGATGGATTGGAACCCAGGCTCTTCCGTTTCCCTCACTGACATTCTGGCCTGTACCCAACAGCCCCAGAGATCCATGCTCACCCCTAGCTAGAGGGGCTGTCTCCTCCCAACACTTCATAAATTCAACAGTAAAAGCTGCTCATGAAACATGCCACCCCTCAACTCCAGCCCCATTCGTCTTGGTTTCTCACCTCCCAGCAGCAAGCAAAGAAAGGTTAACCAGAGCCCGTCAACCCCATCCTTAGGCCAGCCACGGGCTGAAGAGGGAGCGATACACTCCTCGCCCTCTATGCTTTCAGGCTGAAAGTGCTCTCAGCCCAGGGAGCACAAAACCACACTTAGCTTCACCTTGCTAGAAACACTTATCAAGAGACTAACCTCAAATAGGGAAGTGCACTAGAAATACAGACTAGATAACCAGGAGGTGCACGCATCTCACTGTGCAGAGCGACAGAGAGCTGAACTCCAGGGTAAACCAAAGAATCAGAAGTTAGAGAGCTCAGAAGAGAGATTAGGTCTTATCAAGGGCCACGCAAAACAACCTCCCTTTCCCTTCAGTGGGGCCAAGACAGAACTGTTCCCTTCTCTTCCCTTGGGGTGAGGATTCTACAGCTAGAAACATACCAGCTCAGGAAGCTTTTCCTACAGTTCACCTTCAATGTCTCTTTTCTGAATTTCAGCTCAATCTCCAATTATAGCCCGTGGGACTATACTCAGGCCTTCCCCCACCTGTGGCAATTAAACCATTCTGTGTCCCACACCCCATTTTAATCCACTGTAATTGTTACTTAGCCAAACTAGACACATTTAGCTCCTTTAATCTTTCCTCATACATCAGTCTCCCAAACACACCAGCCTCACAGCACAGCTCCAGCTTCAAAGCTCTGCTCTGGATTTACCCTCTATATTCAGCACATTAGTTCATAGTCATTTAAGGAGATGCATATTATGCAAGTTTCCAGCTGGGTAATTTTAAGGAAGAGGGAACAGTAATAGAAGATGATTTAAATGAGTGACTGGTCAAGTATCTTTTTTCTTCCCACAATTTTAGATTCAATTGTTCATTGTTTCGGCATCTAAAAAAAAAAAAGATTTTCTGACCAATTTTGTCCTTTTCTGTCTGGAAGACCACAGACTGAACATTTTGCCAAAAAAACGGACTCACTGTTTACATGAGTAAACAGGATGTTTTTCATTCCAGTCCACAGCTTGGTTCTGCCACTCATCCTCCAAATTTGTTAATGCTGCTGCTGTATGTGTGGGGGAGGAAACAGGCAGGCACAGGGCGGGATGAAAGGAATGTGCCAGGACAGAAATACAGAGCAGCTATTGGCTTAGGAAGAGATGAAGGTCCCCAAACACTGAGATCAATTAGTGGAGGGGCCAAGGTGGTATGTAGCACCTCCTTCCAGCCCAGAACATTACTAGGGTTACTAACCGACAGTGGCCATGGGATGAAGTGCACTAATATAGCAAGGACAAAGAATTTAACTAGAAACATGCCTGGGCGAGGCTCCAATTAGCTACAGCTGCCAGCAGGAGCAAGCACTTTATCATCATAGGCCAAATCCTGTAGAACCCCTTGGCACCTCCCTGGTAGCAGGGAGAGGCCTGTTTGTGCTTGTCAAAGGAAAGCAGCAGGGTTACTCCAGGCTAAACACAAGCCACACAATTCTGTGTTATGGACTGTGGCTGACCTCATCTTGAATACAGAAGTGCAGCCCATGGACCAAGGGGGCATTAGACAGACAGAACATCTGCGCAGGGGCCTCCTCTTTGGACAAGATGGAGTACTGTATGCTGGGACCCCTACTATCCATGGTTTGCACCTCCATACCCAGGGCAGATGCAAAGGACTGTTTTATGCAAGCTAGATGCCAGCTGGTAAGATGTTAGTGTAATTCCTAGATGGACACATTTTGGATGTTCCCATAGTGAAGGGTATTTGCTGCTTCATCCTCCCTCCCTGCCTCACGATACCGTTGATTTTTTACAGTCTCCCACATTAGATACATTCCCCCTGTGCACTTCTCTTGGGATTAACTAAAAAATGGCAATCACATCAGCTATTAAACACATGCAGTAGGGACAGAGAAGAGTCTTGTACTTTAGTCTTTTAAAAATATTTTGGAGAATTTTAATTCTCAGAAAAGATGAGACTTTGTACTAGGAAAGGTAGTGTAAGCTTTCACCACCCCACTCTAGCAGCACCTCTCCAGTGTGACCCACAGACACCAATAATTAATTCTGGAGTCCTCAAGACAGCTCGGCTAACGCACCTCAATCCTAACCTGCAGCATCTTCCATTAAAGCAGCCCCGGATCATTCTAGCTGCTGCTAACATTGCTAGACATGGCAATGATTTTGTGGTATGGCAGCAACTCAATTTCCTTTCCCTTTCCACTGCTTGCATTATCTTGTAAACATCTGCATGCAACTGCCCACAATGGTTTTCTAGCTTTGCACTTTACCCACTGTTCTCACACACTTTCTGCTCTGAGACAGTCATGAGATTTGCCCTGATTTAGCCTGCAGGATGCTTTGGGGACAGCGGGGCATTCTAGGCTTTGTTTTAGTCTCCCCTCAAGCTTCCCTCACATCAGACCATCCAGGTTCTTGGAAGACGTCCCAAAGTGTGTTTAGAAACGCTTTTCTGTAATGAGGTTCTACAGACCATCACTTGACATTCCATTTGCACTTCAGAACAGGAACTGTAGATTTCTATAAAGATCATGAGGCGAATACACCCTGGCAATTGATGCATGAGAGAATTATAGAACTGGGCACTGAACTGCTCACACCCAGCTTTATACTGGCCATTAAGCCAAAGGAAACTGGCTCATTGGCCTCGAACTGGGGACATGTGAACTCTGCCCAAGTCACATAGACAACTTGCCAGGAGTTCCAAGGATCCCCTAAATTTAAATAAAATGGATCAGCCCTCTGAGACTGCCAGTGACATACTTTATCTTGGGCTATGCAGCCTGGCTGCAGTTTGAGATCTACAGCTCCACTAGCGCACCTTAGAGAAGAGGGCAACAGCAGGGCACAGTGCAGAACTCCAGGGACCACATTTCTTTCTGTCCTACAACAGGGTTGCACTTGTCCCTGTGCAGAAGTGATACTGCACTCAGTCCCCTAGGGAGAAGGTGAAAAACACTTGTTTCACCCAGATCTAAAGCAACACCAGTTTTTCCTGAACAAGTACAGTAGCACTGACCAAGCTCCGGAGAGAATTCCAACTCTCCCACCACAGCAGCATCACCATGAGATGGCATATGTGAGGAAGGGACAAGGCAGGAACAAGAACCTACATTGGGGCAGAGAGCCCCACTCTTCACAAATGGACAAGATTTGTAACACATCTCCCCAGAGAAACAGTCTGAACGCAGCATCTGGTTTTCTGGGCGGTTTCTGCTGCTTTCCGACCTTGTGTTCCAATGGGAACAATCAACTGAGGTACCAGGAGACAAGGAAGATGAGAACAGCACCGCGTGAAATCCTTACAAAACAACTCAGGAGATGCACTTCAATAGAAGCACCACTGCGGGGCTGAATGCCCCTAGCCCGCCTTTCCTCCAGAGCAAGGCAGCCAGCTAGAATGTGAACGGCCAGGCACCGCAGCTCACAGCAAAACTGACCTGGGCAGGAACCAGGGACCCCGACATCAGCATCACCCCAGCAGCATTTAGTGCCAGTTAGCGGGGATCTCCCCTGCTCACACTGCAGGGGCCCCCA
>NW_020664413.1:296976-300183 GCF_002925995.2 Terrapene triunguis
CTGGAGGTTTTCGAGAGGAGGCTGGAGCCGTCTGTCTGGGATGGGTTAGACCCAGCAAGTCCTGCATTGGCAGGGGTTAGACTAGATGACCCATGCGGTCCCCTCTAGCCCTGTGGCTCTGTGATTCGACACACCCCAGCTGTGTTCATGGTCAGCTCCTTGACTGCTCTGCCAGGCGTGGCTCAGGTCAGCTTCAATAAGGTGTTTACACACAACTCCGCCCCGTGGCTGAGCTGTGTAACCCAGTTTTGCAAGCGAGGATGGTGGTAACTGTCATTTGGCTGAGGTGGGGTGGGGTGAGGTGGGGTTGGAGAGAGAAGTTACCTGAGCTGTGACTGTTGCTGGTGAAGTCTGACCCCGTTTCCTAGAACACAAAACAGGACAAACACACACAAGAGGGAAGAGACAAGAACAGCAAAGGGAGAAGATGCAGCTTCGTTCTGTCTCTGGCGTTGACGTTCACTTCCAACCTTCCTGCCGGAAAAACACAGGCGCAGCCCACAGGCTGACCAGACACCCCGAGACCTGGCAAACTCGTACCAGGATCAGGCTGTTTAAGGCATTGCTTTTAGTAGCCTCTTTCGGGTCACAGGCGCCCCGCGGTGTTGCCAAATAGGCAGCTTCGGCCAGCTAAGCCAGACTCTTATTGGACAGACGGCAGAAGGAGAGGGATGGAAAAGAGAAGAAATAAGGAGGGGAAGGAAAAGGACACATGGGAGGGAGGTCTCACATCCCACGTGGTGTTTGGGATTCACCTGGAGCTGGGAGAGGTGGAGGTGTCATCTGGGTCCTGCTCTCTGGCACGGTCTGCTCAGGACATCTCTCAGGATCAGGATGACGGGGCCCCAGGAGATGGTGGGGGAGGCAGCCATCATGGTGAAACTCACTCCAGCAGCCAATTTTTCTCCCCACAGTCTCTTTGTATAAGGACCCCAAAGGGGGGCGATGGCGGAACAGCCCCTCCCTGCATTATTTTGTCCACCAATTAGGCCTAGTATCTGACACACCCCTTTTGGTTCATTGCTTTTCAGGCTCACGCTGGTCTTGTTTTACCAGGCCTTGAATCATATCAGACAGCCTCATTGTTTGGGCTAATTCAGTCCTTTGCACCTTTCCCAGTCCACATGTGTTGCACTAGGACGGTTCTTGTGACACACCAGGAACTTTCACCCTCTCTTTACAGCTGCGCTCACACTTCGGGTAAATGGGTAGGCCCAGTTATCACCACAGTGCTGGGTGTTGCCCCCGAAATCCGCACCCAGACCAGCTCTCCCTGCCCAAAGGCCGGGTCGCGCTGGTGCTCTCTGCTGAGCGGCGCCTCGTTACTGTACAAGTCGGAAGGCGAAGGGCTGACCTCTCTGTGGCTTGGCGGAGTCCAGCGAACTAGCAGGAACAGTGCAAAGGGGGTCGGGGACCAGCCTTCCATAGCCGCTCACGCTAACGCCTTCCCATTGGGTAGCTCTGCGAACGGCTGCCATGGCTGGAACGCCCCACTTAGACCCATAGGCCCCAAGGCCGGAAGGAACCACTGGGATCACCTAATCTGGCTCCTGTACAGCCCAGGCCAGAGACCTGCCCCGACAGCATTCCTAGAGCAGAGCTTTTAGAAAAACATCATGATTTCAAAATTGCCAGCCCCTGTGACAGGCAGGGGCTGTTCTCCCCTTGGGTCCCGGCCCCCTGAGAGGCACCGGAACAACTCCAGCGCTGCACACAGCAGGAAGCTGCCCCAGCTCCTGGCCCAGCTGAGATGGGGTCTTCCTGCTGGGGCCCTCCCGCTTGCCCTCGGCTGGGGTAAGATATTACGGACTAGGGAGTGCAGAGAGGCCCCCTGCAGTGTCATGTTCCAGTCCCCTCTCCTGGCAAGGGGGGGAGTGGGGAAAAGCAGAGGGACTCGAAATCCTGGGGAGAAATGGCCTCCAAGGGGCTGGAGTACATGGAGCAGAGGGGCCCTGCTCGGGGCACCTGTAGAGACTTCTGCCAGCTGGCGGAGGAGTCTGAGGCTAGCCCTTTGGGTGTGTCCACAGGAGAGGGCCACACGACTCCTGGCTGCAGCTCCCTCCAGGCATGCCAGGGCGGAGAGGCGGCTTTTATTAAGCCAAGGGGTTAGCAGACATCCCAGCTAGGGCTTGCAACTGCCCTGCCCCCACCCCCTAATGAGTCACAGCCGCCTGCAGCAATGGCCAGGAGCAAGTACAAATGGGAATGATGCCCCGCCCCGCCCAGCATGGTGAAAGCCGGGGTCCCAGACACTCCCCGGCATGGCTGTGACGGCACCAACAGCACTGCGGCTACTTAGCGTCAGTGCACAAACTGGCTGAGGTTCTGGCCCACCGGGAACCTTAGGAGGCCAGCGGAGACCTGCCAGGCCTGCTCTGCGGGAGCACCTCTCTCTCTGGACAGCCTCAGACAGTGCGACCCAAAGGGGGAAGCGCACAGAGGCTGAAACAGCCCAGCTGGCTGTTGGCTCCGTTCTCAGCCCCTAGTGAATCTGGCCTCGGTCCAGAGCAGACCTCTGCCCCAGCTCCAGCACCACAGGGCACTTGCTGTCCTAGAGGCAGCCAGTAGGAGCCGGGCTCTCTCCTCTCTTCTGCTAACACAAACATGCAGCACTGGAGATGGCTGGAAAGGAAACCAGAAGTCCAGAGGTGGTTGCATCTTTTTATACAGCCCCAGCTGGGGAGGAACAAGGTCCGTGCTGGGAGCGGGGGACGGAACTGCACCCTCCAGTCGGTACAAGCTTGAAATGCAGGGAGCAAACTAACCGGGTGAAACCCACGTCACTTCCGGTGCCTGCCGCAGAGGGATGCAGAGCAGGTTCCTTGGGACGGTTTCCCAGCATCAAACAGCATTGTCCCATTTGCGGCTCTCGGTCTCTCTCCATTTCCTCTCTGACTCTACCTCCACAGCGCTGGGTTTCAGCAGCAGGCCTGTGGCTTCCCCCGGGGGAGCTGACCCCTCTTCCAAAGCGTGGCTCTCCTCCCTCCCCGGGCAGAGGAAGCAGAATGGAAAGGCCTTACACCTGGAGGGAGGGAGCAGCCTTCTCAGGGCCGGGGGAAGCCCGTACACCTGGCCGGCTTCGCTCCCGCACCCCTGAGGAGCGTTCTCGCCCACGCCTGGTTTCCACGCTGCCAGCTCAGTGAGCAGCCCTCGTTCTTCCAGAGTGCCTGGAACCAAGGAGGAGAGATGTGGTCAGAGAACCCGCCC
>NW_020664413.1:300193-310151 GCF_002925995.2 Terrapene triunguis
CTGGCAGCTGGAGGAGAACCCTCTGAGATCCGGCTGGCAGCTGGAGGTTGGCACTGGTAAAAATACTCACCGCAGCTAAACCCTCCCTAGACACTAAGCCACGCTCCGGTCCCCAGGGCAATGGAAGGTGCTGCATAGGTGCAAGGCACTGGCTTTACCGCTACCACCGCGGTGACAATAAATATCACCAGGATCCCAGGCATCCCGGTCACTGGCCACCAGCACAGTCGGGATTGCAGAAATCCCCATCCTTACGGCCATCCCAGGCGGGGACTGTGGGGACTAGAGCCGTCAGTCTCACGGGGCTGTTGTCCCAGTGACAGTCCCCATGACTGTCCCTCACAGCAGTCCCACAGGGGCCTCCCTCCCGCGTGCGCCCGCTGGCCGGATGCACAGGACTGGATTCCACATCCCTTGGTAACTAACACCAGAATCCAGCCGCAGCAACTCGCCTGGAGCCAGACTTGCTGCCCCTGCAGCAGAGAGAGATTTAAACGAGGGCGCCTGGCAATGGGTGGGGGCGTCCTCTCACCTGAGACCGTGTTCTCCAAGAAGAAGGACAAGAGGCCGGTTAAAAAGACTGGAACCATCATCACAGAGAGGAGGAAAAGGTCCAGGCAGACCCAGCCTAGGGGGAACAACAGCAGAGTTACCCCAACCACGAGCAGCACCGCCCTGCACCCAGGCGTCCGTCGGACGGAAACGTTCCAGCCAAGGGCTACAAGGGGAAGATCAGCCCATAAGCAGGTGCCAAAGAGCAAGGAGGGTTCGGAGCCCCGCTGCAGGGTGCGGAGCCTTGCCAGGGATCAGCGGCTGGAGCCGAATGGCACGGAGGGGGAGCAGCCAGCCACCAGGACCAGACTCAGACAGCGCATGGTGACCCAGAGTCCAGCGTCCCGGGGGGAACACGAGAAGGAATGTGATTCCCAGGGTCGTCAGCCCCCAGCCCCGAGAGAAGGCGGCTCATACAGCACCTGTGGCCACGTATCCGGGGGCCGCGCTGAGCCACCGCGGCACCAGCAGCGCCATGAACATGGTGAAGCCGACGATGAAGATGTTCCTCCCCGAGTCAATGTTCGCGTACTGGAAATACGAAATCCCGGTGCCGACGGCAACGGTGTATGTCACGCAGAGCACGCCGCCTGCAGCAGCAAGCAGAGGGGTCAGACCGGGCGGCCAGCACGTGTGCCCATTGCAGACAGGGCAAGGTGGGCGTGCAAATCCTGATGGGGGGTGGGGTGGGACACGTGTGCGAATCCCAGGTGAGAAAACAGGCCTGCTATTGCTTTGCTTCAGGGGGACTGGCCTCACTTCTCCCCTTCTCCCACCCCCACTCACAGGCCGATCCGTCCTCCCAGCTGTCAGGCCTGCACATGGCCCGCTCCAGAGCACACCCGCTCTGCTGCTGGGTCACCTTGCCCCAGCCTGTCAGGCCCGGGTTCAGGGTACTGTGCTGCCACTCGTCACAGCTCAGCCACGTCACGGGGCTGTGGTCGCTGCTGCCTGCCTGTCGCCCCCTGGGATGCAGGACCCAGCTCCTAGGGGGATGGGTCTGGCTCTCGCCTGTGATCCTGACGCCAATGGGAGTTTTGCCGCAGATGTCAGCAGGGCCAGGATGTCACCCCAGCTGGCGGTCTGCCTGCTGTGCTGTCCCTGAGGAATCGTGGGTAACGCTACCGTTTATGTAGGGCCTACACAGAAAGTGTGTGAGCGCCCCCTGCTGGCTCTGCTGGAGCAGCAGGCCTTGCCGCCCCCCCCGAACTTCAGGCAACGCAGAACACGGTGCGGGGGGCCAGCGCTCTGCCCTCTGCGAGGGAGGGGCTCTCCCTGGCGCCCCGGCTCAGGAGGGCTATTTACCATGAACCGCCAGTGGGATGGTGGTGAGGAGCTCTGCCAGCCGCGGGGACATGCCCAGGAACACACATGCCAACGCACTCACTTGCACGGAGTGACGAGAGCTGGCCTGGGCACAAAGAGAAGAGAATGGGGAGTGGGCTGGGGGAGCCCCAGTAGCACCCTGCCCAAGCCTGCACCCTCCCCCCCCACTGCCTCTGCCCACGCTGGCCTGCCGTGCACCCCGGCCCCCTCACAGCTGGCGGGCCTGGCGCTTGGGGTAGGGGGCATCTGTCTGCCTCAGTGCTCCATACACTGGCCTGAACCCCCCATTTCTGGGGCAGACCCGGGGCCCCAGTCCGCCCAGACTGTCCCACAACGCAGCCTCCAGCACCCTATGTTCTACGCATGGCCAGTGTGCAGTGCATGCTGGGAGCCATCGTCGCCCTGGCCTGCACCTCTGTGAAAAGCAGGGCAGCAGGGATCGGCTCTGTGCCGTGCCCTGGGCTCCCGACCCGCTGCCAGCGCAGGTGGGCAGAGCCTGGGCGTCTGGGTCGTGACGTTATCCCTCCGCCAGTGCTCTGGGGCCTCCTGAATTCCCGGCACCCCGCCCTGCCTGCCCAGACCACCCTACTCGCATGGCACAGGCTGCGGGAGAGTCGCCTTCCAGTGCCAACAGCTGCCCCTTGAAGGGTCTCCCTTGGACCCCCAGTGCCATCTCATGGGCGCCGGGGCACCGCTGGCAGGCAGAGCCCTTCCACCAGGCCTGCCGTACCCCTGCGCAGAGAGAGCCTTGCCCTCTGCCCCTAATGAGCTGCCGGTAGTGCCGCAGGGGGCATCCGTGCCAGCTGAGCCATCTGATCCGGGCCCTCGCTGGCATGAGATGAGCCCCGGGATGGCCCCTGGTGGAGGCACACGCCCAGCTTGGGCGTGGACAGGACCCGCCCGCATGGAGGAGGCGACTCGGCCCATAACTAGGCAGCCTCGGTTATACCCTCTGCAACGAATTTACCCACTGTCCTGCGAGCTGGCCGGACCGGTGCACCGTAGCCCAGTGGCAGCTCTGGGTCGGCCCGGCATGCCCACAGGCCCCCCACCCGAGTCCCCCGCCGTACCTGGGTGAGGCTGTTGGTGCAGGCGTTGGGGATGCTGGAAGCCGTGCCACTCACGCCCCCCAGCGCCCCCAAAAGGAGGCTGCCCAGCCCTTCCGTGCAGAGCCCGCGGTTGCAGGCATGCCGAGGAAGGGCGGGGGTCCGCAGCGCTCGCGGGCACAGCAGGTAGCAGCCCACGGAGTTCATGCTGGAGGTGATGCCCATGGCGACGCCCACGCCCAGAGCCCGGGAGCTGAGGGACGGCCATTCCCGCTCACCTAGAAGGGAGGGAGATAGAGACGGTCACTGGCGAACGGGGGCCACGGGCAGAGGGTGGATGGGCAGGGCCGGCCCTGTCCCTCGTCCTACCTGGGTAAGGGACTTGGAGCCAAGGGGAGCGGAGGGTGCCGTTGGCTGTGGGCAGCTGCCACGTGGCAGGGCCCAGCAGGTCCCAGCGGACGCGAAGGTGGCTCAGGACTCCCCAGACAATCCAGGCACAGCAAAGCGGCAGCAGCACCTGCGGGGCAGCGAAGGGAGCCTGAGACGGGTCTGTGAAAGCCCCGTCCCGAGGGCACACACCCCGCCCCCGCCAGAGCACCCACCAATGACAGCCACAAGCTAGAAACCCGGCACAGCCAGCGCCGCTCTCCGGAGCAGGGAGCCCACCCCCCAATGTACCATTGCCACCAGGTGCTTTGATCTGCTTGTGGGGCAAGGGGCCAGACCCATCAGCATCAAGTCAGTGGAGCTGCCCTGACGGAGGGTCTGGCCCAGGGAGAGCAATGGGACCCCAGCAAGGCAGACTGGGTCAGCCCCCAGCTCCAGCTCCCCCAGTCTCCTGCCTGGGGCAGCGCCCAGCATCAGACGCTGCAGAGGAAGGTGGAAGAACCCTGCAGCAGCAGATGGGGATAATCATAAAATAACAGAACCATAGACCTGGAAGGGACCTCGCGAGGTCATCTTGACCAGTCTCCTGCCTCATGGCAGGACTAAGTATTATCTAGACCGTCCCTGACAGGTGTGTGTCGAACCGGCTCTTAACGATCCCCAATGACGGAGATTCCACAACTTCCCTGGGCAATTTGTTCCAGTGCTTAACCACCCTGACAGGAAGTGTTTCCTAATGTCCAACCTGAACCGTCCTTGCTGCAATTTAAGCCCATTGCTTCTTGTCCTGCCCTGAAAGGTTAAGAAGAACAATTCTTCTCCCTCCTCCTTGTAACAACCTTTTATGGACTTGAAAACTGTTATCATGTCCCCTCTCAGTCTTCTCTTCTCCAGACTAAACAAACCCAGTTATTTCAATCTTCCCTCATAGCTCATGTTTTCTAGCCCTTTCATCATTTGTGTTGCTCTTCCCCCCTCTATCTCCCCCATACATCACCCCCCCACCCCCTGGTCTGTGACAGCTAGAGATCCGCTCAAGCCCTGATGCAGGAGGGGTGATAGCCCTGCCAGAATTTGTGTTATAATTCATTAGAACAACTCTGGAGGGTCCTGTTATCCAGAGAAATGTCCAGCCCCTTTCTGAATCGTGACTTCCTGTGGCAGTGAGTTCCACAGGCTAATCACACATTGTGTGAAAAAGTGTTTTCTTTTGGATCTCCCACCTGTCATTCTCATCCAGCGGCCTCTTGTTCTTGCTCTGTGAGCCAAGAGAAGAGACACTCCTCACCTCCCTTCGCTCGACCAGGCAGTGTTTTATAGACACTGATCACATGCCCAGTCTTTGCTCTCTCTGCACAGGAGATCTTCTCCCAGGTCCTTGATGGTTCTCGTTCCTTTCCTCTGAGCCCGCCCAGTTCTGCTCTATCTTTCTTTGCACTGACCAGAGGTCTGCTCGCGTTGTCTAGACTGGGCCCAGCCCCCTCCCTGAGTAGATACAGCCCCGGGAGAGACAGGACGGTGCACCAGACGTTGACGTCCCCCCTTCATGTGCATTACTTGGCCTCTGTCGATACGAATTCCCCTAGCGCTGCCCATTGCCTGGCGAGGCTGCGTCTCCCCGATGCCCCTCGCAGTCCCCCTTGGTGCCGACTAACCCAAATCCCCTGGGTCTAAGTCAGTCACAAAGAAGAGGGTGAAATGCTCAAGTCGCTGAGGGGGCCGGTGCCCAGGCAGGCTGCCCGGGGCCAGTGGGGAATGGAAGTGCCGCACGCAGCACGGGGCCTCGTACCGAAAACATGCGCAAGGCTGGGATGCTTGTCTCCACGGAGATGCCCTTGGCCCGGGTCCATGTGCAAAGGGGCAGGCGGCAGGACCCCAAGTGCTGGGAGAACAGGATGGCGAGGAGCACGAGCCTAGGAGAGACAGAGCCCGGGTCACGGCACGGCTAATGCAGGGCAGGGAGCACCCGGAGCGCCCGGGGCGGCCGGGCCCCAGCTCAAATGTATCACCCCAGCTGGCAGGCTGCACCCCGGGCAGCTCCCATAGCGCCCCCTGCTGGGAGAGGCTGGAAGCGCCTTCCCCACATGTGCATGCGCCATTCCCCCAGCGCCTCCTGCTGGGAGAGCCTGGGAATCAGCGCGCTCACATTAGTGCCTTCTGCTGGGAATGCAGTAGCGGGGAGTTCCCCTGACACCACTCCCCACAGCACCCCCCATAGGGAGAGACTGGGCCAGAACCCCTGTGTGGGTGTGACCAGGTGGCTCCGTAGGCCGCCCCAGCGGCAGGACTCCAAACTCACGTACAGCAGGGCGACCCCCCAGCTGGCCGAGCAGAAGTGGGCTGCCTCTTTGTAGGCAGACAGTCCGATGATGGAGAGGCTGGGGGCCAGGACCATGGGCCCGCAGCGCTGGGCTACCCATCCCCCCACACCAGACACCCCCAGCGCCAGCTGCACCAGCCCCGAGACCACCACGGCTCCAGAGACCTGCGGAGAACAAGGGATGAGAAGACAGTGATGGCGGCCCCATGGCCTCCCCGAGCCTAGACCCCCAGCCCCTCCCAGAGCGACTCAGCCAGTCACTGGGTTCATCCACTCCCTATTGCTCCTGGGACCTGACGTCTGCAAACTCCCCAACCCCCATGCACCCCCGCAGCCCACCCCTACACACACACATACCCCACCGCCCCAGCCCCCATGCACCCCAACAGCCCCCACCTCCATGCACCCCGCATCCCACCCCTACACACACACCCCACCCCCATGCACCCCAATGCACCCCAACCGCCCCCACCCCATGCACCCCGCAGCCCACCCCTACACACACACACACACCTCACTCCCATGCATCCCAATGCACCCCAACTGCCCCCACCCCATGCACCCCCGCAGCCCACCCCTACACACACACACACACCCCACCGCCCCACCCTCCCATGCACCCCAACCCCCATGCACCCCGCAGCCCACCCCTACGCACACACACACACCTCACCCCCATGCACCCCAATGCACCCCAACCGCCCCCACCCCCATGCACCCCAACCCCCATGCACCCCCGCAGCCCACCCCTCCACGCCCCACACCCATCCCATCCCCACACACACCCTCATCCCACTCCTGCACACACCCCCACACCCTACCCCCCCCACATCCCCCACTCTCCGCGTGCTCCCCAGGGCTGGGATAGCAGAGGCACCAACCTCTCGGAGTGACTGATTCCAGCTCCCGGGGGCGGCACAGTCCTGCTCAGCGCACTCAGCAGGCATGTCTGTACCTGGAAGGGAAGGATGGAGAGACATGACCGGGCAGCCATCGGGGCTGAGCGGTACCTGGAAGGGGAGGGGACCCCAGTTACTAGGAGGAGCCAGGTAACAGGAATGGAGGACTCGATTCTTAGACATGTCAGTGGTGGGATTGTGATGAGCAGGAGACCCACCCAGCGTTGCCTGCTGGGTGCCAAGGCAGTGGATGGCACGGGACTCCAGCGGGTTTATGTGCAGTGCTGGGGTGGAGCCGGTGGCCGTGGCACATGGAGGTACCAGTGACATAGGGAAGGACAGGAGAGAGGTCTTGGAGGCTGGCAGGAAAGAGGTTGAAGCCCAGGACTCCATGGCAGCATTCTCTGAAATGCTTCCAGCTCCACGCGCAGGGCCAGGCAGACAGGCAGAGCTGCCTGATGGGTTCTAAATTAGTCCTTATCACTTGACAGAGACCTTGGATTCACCATGGATAAGGCTGCAAGTTTGTCGGTGACTTCTGCAGGGGCCGGTGCGCTTGGCCCAGGGGCAGCTCAGGCAGCCCCTGCGCCAGTCACACCAGGCACTGGTAGGGCACTCTCGGGCCACTGCACCTCACCCCCCAGCAGCAGCAGAGTTAGGGTTGGGGGCAGGGAGTTGGGGCATGGGACAGGGTGAGGCGAGCTCTGGGTGGCACTTACTGTGACGTTGTGCAGTCTATATGGTTTTATAAAAACATGATAATAAGTGAATATAATGTAACTGGGATAGTTTTATAAAAATTTGATAAGTGACTATAATGCAACTGGGATATGCTTCGTGCAAAAGGTCTCTTGTAAGGTATCATTACAAAGTGCATAATCTACTGAGTATGTTCATCTGATTTGTATAAATGTACCACTCTTGTATCTAAAACTAGAAATATAAAATGTAACTCTGAGGGCCTATTGTGATAATGTAAAGTGTGGGCCATTAATGATGGTTTGGAATCTTAATGACTCCCATTGTCTGCAGATGGCTGTTTACCTGTGAGTTTCCCTGTATATGTGTGTGCTGGCAAGTGAGTAATGAAGTCTTGCAGTGACATGTGATCATGTCACCTGAACTGGAATCCATCTTTAACCTGGTGCTTTTCCAGTGAGGGGGGGTGGAAACCCAGAGAGACAAAGGGTTCCCGCCTTATGCAAAAGATATATAAAGGGGTGGAAGAGAAGAGAGAGGGGAGAGGAGCCATCATGGAGAAGCCCCTAGCTAACACCTAAGCTGGAACAAAAGCTGTACCAGGGGAAAGAATTGTGCCCAGGCCTGGAAGGTGTCCAGTCTGAGAAAAACTTACTGAAGTATCTCTGAGGGTGAGATTATCTGTATTTAGTTTGATTAGGCATAGATTTGCGCATTTTATTTTATTTTGCTTGTGACTTACTTTGTTCTGTCTGTTACTACTTTGAACCACTTAAATCCTACTGTCTGTATTTAATAAAATCACTTTTTATTTAGTAATTTACTCAGAGAATGTATTAATACCTGGGGGAGCAAACAGCTGTGCATCTCTCTCTATCTGTGTTATAGAGGGCGAACAACTTATGAGTTTGCCCTGCATAAGCTTTATGCAGGGTAAAACGGATTTATCTGGGTTTAGACCCCATTGGGAGTTGGGCATCTGAGTGCTAAAGACAAGCACACTCCTGTGAGCTGTTTTTGGGTAAACTTGCAGTTTTGGGACAAGTGATTCAGACCCTGGGTCTGTGTTGAAGTGGACTGGAGTGTCTAATTCAGCAAGATGGGGTGCTGGAGTCCTGAGCTGGCAGGGAAAACAGAAGCAGGGGTAGTCTTGGCACATCGGGTGGCAGCTCCCAAGGGGGTTTCTGTGATCCAACCCGTCACACTTACCTTGGAGGAAGTTCTGTGCACTGCCTCTGCCTGCAGGCACCGCCCCCGCAGCTCCCATTGGCCGCGGTTCCCAGCCAATGGGAGCTGCGGAGCCAGCACTCTGGGCGGAGGCATCCCGCAGAGCTGCCTGGCCACGCCTCTGCCTAGGAGCCGAGGGAGGGGGATGTCCCCGCTTCCAGGGAGCCCCCCAAGGTAAACGCACCCAGAGCCCACCTCACCCCATTCCGTGCCCCAACCCCCCACCCCCCCCCCCACCCCCACTCTGCGGCGGGGGGGGGGGGGGAGGGACCGCGCCGGGGGGGCCCCCGGCCCCCCCCCCCCCCCCCCCCCCCCGCCCGGCACCAGCAGGGTCCCAGGCCGTGTGCCACTACCCGCCCCCCTCCAGAACCCACGGTGCCCCCGGGAAGCCCCCCCCCAAGTTTTAGTCAGGGGTATATAGTAAAAGTCACGAACGGGTCATGGGCCATGAATGTTTGTTCACTGCCCGTGACCTGTCCGTGACTTTTACTAAAAATACCTGTGACTAAAATGTAGCCTTAACCATGGCGAGTTCTCGGAGAACTTCAGCTCAATGCACAGCAGTGGTCAAAAACGCTAAGAGCATGTTAGGAAGCATTGGGAAAGGGATAGAAAATAAGACAAAACATATCCTAATGCTGCTATATAAACCCACGGTACACCCACACCTGGAATACAGTGGGCAGTTCTGGTCATCCCATCTCAATAACGGATACAGTGGAACTGGAAAAAGGTTCAGAGCAGGGCAACAAAGATAGCAGAATCAGAGACCCACAGGGTTTGAGGGAACCACACAGGTCATCTTGTCTAACCCCTGCCAAGATGCAGGATTTGTTGGGTCTAAACCATCCAAGACATTGTCAAGGGTATGGAACAGCTTCCATACAAGGAGGGATTGAAAAGATTAGGACTGTTCATCTTGGAAAAGAGATCACTAAGAGGGGATATGGTAGAGGTCTATAAGATGATGGCTGGTGTGGAGAGAGTGAATCGGGAAGTGTTATTTACCCCTTCCCATAACACAAGAACCAGGGGTCACCCAATGAAATTAATAGGCAGCAGGTTTAATGCAAACAAGAGGAAGTATTTCTTCACACAATGCGCAGTTAACCTGTGGAACTCCTTGCGAGGGGATGTTGTGAAGGCCAAGACTATAACTGGGTTCCAAACAGAACTAGAGAAGTTCCTGGAGAATAGGCCCAGCAATGGCAATTAGCCAGGATGGGCAGGGATGCAGCCCCCTGCTCTGGGTGTCCCTAAACCTCTGACTGCCAGGAGCTGGGACTGGACGACAGGAGATGGATCACTCGATAATTGCCCTGTTCTGTTCACTCTCTCTGAAGCACCTGGCACCTGCCACTACAGGAAGACAGGACCCTGGACTGGACGGACCAATGGCCTGACCCAGTGTGGCCGTTCTTACATTCTTAAGGCTGGGTTTGAAGCTGCTTTGGGTCCTGAAATGTCAGCCAGGAAAGCCCCATGCTGGGGCAGAAGCAGAG
>NW_020664413.1:310161-316694 GCF_002925995.2 Terrapene triunguis
GGCTCCCGCGCTCCCACATCCCTGCCTGGGCCAGGCCCGGCTCCCGCGCTCCCACATCCCTGCCTGGGCCAGGCCCGGCTCCCGCGCTCCCACATCCCTGCCTGGGCCAGGCCGGCTCCTGCGGGCCCAGGTCCCCGCTGGGCCGGGACGATATGCCGGGGGCTCTGCTCACCGTTCCTGGCCATGTGGGGCATGTGGCGGCTCAGCACCATGGCGGGGATCAGGAACTCGAACGATGGCGCTTGAACCAAGGGCAACCTGCCAGGCAACAGCAAAGACAGATCAGCTGGGAAGTGGGGAGGGGGCTGCAAACAGGGCTGGGGCTCCTCCCCTCCCCACCCCCCCGGCAGGATCCAGAGGCGGGGAAGGGGGAGCAGGGAGAGAAACCCACTTGGCCCAGATGCTGGCTCCCATCTCCCCGGGTGCCTGGGTTCAGGGAGAGGTGGGGGCCCCCTCCTGCCCCCCCCAACCCGTGGGAGTCCCCAGGGCCCGTCACTCACCTGCTGCCCAGGCTGGTCTGCAGCGCCGTGGAGACCCCACAGGCAAAGAGGCTCCGGGCCAGCAGCTCGTTCCAGTTCCGGTCCTGGTCCCGGATGGGGGGCGCTGGGAGCAGGAGCAGGTGGAAGATGCAGAGGAGAGAGGCCTGGACAGCCAGGTGCTGGAGAGAGCGAGGCCGGGGGGAGTCACAGCAGGCACTGGCTTGTGCCACAGTGCAGCATAGGGCGCCCCGCGGCTCTGCCCCCGCCCCGCGGCCCTGCCCCCCCCCCCCCCCCCCCCCGCGCGCCCAGCCCCGCCCCCCCCCCCCTCCCCCGCCATTGCTGTGCCGGTGCCCCTCAGTCCCGACCCACAGCCCCCTGCTAGCCCAGCCCTGGGCTCTCTCCCCCAGCTCTGCCGGTGCCCCTCAATCCCAACCTGCAGCCCCTGCTAGCCCAGCCCTGGGCTCCCTCCCGCCATTGCTGTGCCGGTGCCCCTCACTCCCGACCCACAGCCCCCTGCTAGCTCAGCCCTGGGCTCCCCCCCACCATTGCTGTGCTGGTGCCCCTCAGTCCCAACTGGCTCCATCAGCCCTGTGCTGCCCAGCACACCTGGCCCCTTTAACACTCCCATCAGCTGCTAGAGACTCAACATTCCCATTTGGTAGAAACCGAGGCTGTAACCCCAAGAGCCAGCTCGGAGCTAGAGCAGCCGGCAAGGCAGGGCACCAGGTCCCAGCCCTGGGAGCAAGACCCACAGCCCCTCACATAGGGCCAGACCCCACGGGACTGAAAATCTGGCCCCTCCCTGTGCCTCGGTTTCCCCGCACAAAATGGGGCTGAGGGGCCGAGCCCCAGGGCATGGGGGGGTGTCCTGGAACAGGGTGACCTGCCCAGCTGCAGGCGGTCGGACTGCAGGAGGCTTCAGTGAAACGCTGGGGGAACATGTACCGCAGAGCTGGGGGCCTGATCACGCCAGGCTGGTGCCAGGGCTGGGCTGGGGGGACCAGCCGGCGGCCAGGAAGGGGCTGGACGGTCCCTGGGACTCTCGGCACTGCAGCAGAGGGCTGGGGGGAACTCTATCTTGACCACATCCTTCCCCCAGCGCCGACGGGGATCCCAGCACCACGCTGGCACCTGCCCTGCCGAGCCGCAGGAAGCGCCAGGCCAGACCCATTCCCTAACGCCTGCCCCACCCCCCTCCACGGGCAGAGAACCGGCTCCTCGTCCCTCCTGGGGATTTCCCTTAGATACTCCAGGGTCTGGGCATCGTGCCATGGTGCCGGTGCTCCCCCGCCCTCGGAGCTCTCGACCGTCCCGCCAGGCACGGCCACATCCCACCCCCCGCCCATCCCGGGCCCTGGGGTGTCAGGGCTTGTCCCTGCCCCACCGCAGGCAGCGAGCCCATCCCCTGCCAGCGGCGTGCCTGCGGCATCTCTCACCTGCAGGGCGAAGCAGCAGCTCAGGCCCCAGGGGGGCGTCTTCAGCGGGGAGTAGGAGGCGCACACAGGGCTCCGGGAGGCAGCGCTCCTGCAGCAGCCCCCATTCATGCTGCCCCTTCCCTATGCTCCCTGCTTCCATCTGGCCCAGGGCATGGCAGCCGGGGGAGGGCCACTGGCCCCCCCGGGGGCCAGAGCAGGGCTGGGAGTTCAGGCTGAGTGGAGGTGACCTTTGCCCGAGCCTCCGGCCGGTTAGCCATTAACCCGGCCTTGCGAGGAACCGCTCACTGCCCCCTTCCCCCGTCTCCCAGACTCGGTGCTGTGACCTCTAGGCAGTGCCGTGGGACCACACCCAGCGCGCACGAGCCCCAGCCCTTGGTCCGATCCGCACCCGCTCCCCCAGCGCCTGTGCAGGGGAGATGCTGGGCGCGGCCGGCAGAAGGAATCACCCATCCCTGTGCCAGGCTGGGGGACGGGCACCGCTGCAGACGGCTGCTCCTAACGGCTCTCTGCCCCCCTTGGCTGAGGACCCTCCCAAACGCCCCCCCAGGCAGTGGCAGAGCCCAGCCACCAGACCTTGGTGCTCCCCGCCCACAGCCCAGGGTGCCCCCAGCAGCAGCCCAGCTAAGGAGGGTCCGGGCCAGGCCGCCCAGCGCAGCCTTTTGGGATCCTCACAAGAAGAGACTTTGGGAGAAAAGCTGGCCAGACGCGAATGCCCAGCCTGGTTACCCCGCAGGAGCCACCGAGACACCCTTGGGCCTCTGCTGTCTGGATCCCGAGAGGTGTTGGAGCAGACTGGGCCAAGAGGGACCCACACGACACCGCCACTTCCACTGGCCTTGGCTGAATCCCAAACACGCCCCCAAACTCCCAGGGGCCCTTTTTCTTCCCTCCCTTATGATTCTCCTTCTTCTCTCTCTCCTTTCGTCTTCTCTCGAACAGGAGCCTGGCTCAGCCGGCCAAGACAGCATCTCTTGCAGCTGCCGGAGCCTGGGACCAAGGGGGCACCAGAAAGCCAGGCCCTAAACAGCACGATGCTGCTATGAATCTGCCGAGCACCAGGCCTGGGGTTTGCCCGCAGTGACATTGCAAATGAATGTCCACACCTGAGACTGACGCTGCGTCTCCCCTCGGGCGCACGTGCGGCTTGGTTTGTCCTTGAGGAACGGGTAAACAGCCCCCGCCCCCATCTCAGCTAACTTCTCCCCCCAGGATCAGGGGGCAGCCGTGTTAGTCTGCACCCACAAAAACAACAAGGAGTCCGGTGGCACCTCAAAGAATAATAGGTTTATTTGGGCACAAGCTTTCGTGGGTAAAAAACCCACTTCTTCCGTTGCACTGGATTCCTTGTTGTTCTCACCATCTTTCCACCCATCTAACAGACTGTCAGACACGGGCTTTCTCTCCCCAGCTCCAGGGAAAGGGGACAGGGCTGCTGTTCCCAGGAGAGCCTCATTCACTCCCATCTATTCCAAAGGCTTGAATGGCTTTTCCTCCTTTTCCGTATCCTCAGTGCGAGGCTCGCAAGACTGGCAGCTTTGTCTGCCGGGTGCTAGCCCGGCTCAGGTCCTGGCTAGCAAGCCCCAATGTGGCTAACGCAGGTTAATATTGGACAGTGCCTGGGTCACGCTAACACCAGAGTCTCTTTGGGCCTATTTATTCCACTGAGATTAAACCAGCCCCCTGTGTTTCACCAGTCCCGCCCTCCCCTTCGCAACAGCCTCGTCTTGTGCCCAGCCCCGGGCGGGCACAGTGCCGGGGGCTGGCGATTTCCTTGTGTGGGGTGCTGCAGACCCAGCCCCTGCTCGGTCCCGGAGTTCACTTATTAACTGGAGGCTGTGAAGGGAGCAAAGGGCAAAGGGAAGCCACGCATTCCCCACATTCCTCAGAGGGCAACTGGCACCTCCTCTCCCTGCCCCCTGCCACCACACCAGCCATCCCAGCACTGCTAGCAAAACCAGCGCAAACCGGGCCAGGCTGCGGGGTACCCCCGCCGGGGGGGGGGCAGTCTCCTGGGCCGGTGAGAGGGGACCAGGCCATGGGAGTCCTGACCGCTCATGTTAAGCAGGGGGCAGCAGGGACTGTGCTTGGATGGGAGACCCCCTGGGGCCTCCCAGTGACTCCAGAAAGTACCGCTGGGGATTCAGGAAGGGGCGCTCTCTGAGTCAGCGATCGCCGTACACTGCTGCTGGGGACGTGGGACTGCAGGGAGCGGGAGGTGGGCTCATTGGGGATACTAGGGGGCGCCCTGCGAGTCAGTGATCACGGTGCAGTGATGCCAGAAGCCCCGTACTGCAGGGAACGGCTGGGGGACTCTCTAGGTGGTGCTGTGCTGTGGGGGCTCCAGTCAGTGATCGCAGTGTGCTGCTGCCAGGGAATGGGGGGGGGGGAGGGGCGCGGCGATTGCTACAGGGCACTCTCTCAGTCAGTGCTGGCCCCAGCACAGCAGGAAGGGACACAGGGGCCACTCTGCTGCAGGCGGGGGCTCTCCCTTAGGGTCACTATTACTAGCAGTTAAGCACCAATATTCTCCGCCCTGCCCAAGAGACATGTAACAGGGCTAATCCCTCTCCAGGGGCCAGAAGCACCGCACCCAGCTCGCTCTGCCCTGCTGACCCAGACCTGGAGGAAGGAGGGGGGCTGACAGGCTCTGCCATGGTGGGGACAGCCCCTCCACAGGGCAGTAGGTGATGTGACTCTCATGGGTCACGTCTGTTTTCTCCTGCTCTCCCCTGGGGAAGCCGGGGCAGGGGTGAAGCATGGTTGGGTGCGGGGGACGTTTCTGTCGCAGGCGGCTGGGCGCAGAACTAGAATGGGGGCTGGGGTGAGCCTTCAGCCAGGCCATGGAGATAAGGAGCAATCATGTTCCAGGTCTCTAGGGGGCCGGGGCCAGGGCAGGAAGCGGAGCAGTGTTGCTGCCTTCTGCATGGCAGAGATGTTGGGCCTGGGCCCAGTCCAGCTGGGGCAATTCCTCCCCTCCCCCTTCAGCAGGTTCCTCCTTACACACCGCACTGCGTTGCTGGGGGGCTGTGAACCAGCTGCCGTGCCCCGGCCCAGAGGTGGCTGCATTTCAGTGGTGGGGGAAGAGCCCCTGGCCTGGGACCCGCTGGGGCAAGAGGCGGTGGGAGAAAGGGCGAGATGGGCGCACGGCCAGAGCTACCTTTATTGGAAGAGATTTTCATCTACAAAAGAGTGAAAAACGGATTTAAAATCCAGCGTAAAAAGAGCTGGTGCTGGGCGGGGCGAGAGCTGGCACGGCGGGTGAGGCTGGGCAGCAGAACCAGGCCCTTCTCCCCACGCCCAGCAGATCCACTCCAGGCCGTCAGGCCCCTAACTCCCCTCTGGAGCTTACAGCCCGTCAGAGAGTGCCCCAGCCGCCCCTCCCCTCCCACACACACACCCGGCCCCTCCACCGTGCAGCCCAAGGGTCCAGAGCCTCATGTGCCACCCCTGCTCCCCCCACCCTCCACGCTGCCCAATGCAGCAGGGGGTCGAGATCCCAGCTTCACTAGGAGGCACCAATGGGGCACGGGTGAGCAGTGCCCTCCCCAGACTGGCACCCCTGCTTTGGGGCACCCTAATCCCCCAGCAGAGCCGCTGCACCCCACAGCCGCCAAGCCCCCGTGCCAGCCCCAGGCAGCCCCACCACCCCCACACTCAGCCAGACCCTGCCCAGTAAAGCCTGAAGGGTCTGACAAAGAGAAGCCCGACCCACGGGGTACAAACGCTGGCTTGGAACTAACGCGGGGGCCTGGCCCTCCCAGCCCCACAGGGCAGGGCCTCCCTAGGGGCCGAGCTGAGCCATGGGGTCACTGCGCAGCCCTAGCTGGGGAAGATGAAGCTCTTGATTCTGCCCAGATCCATGGCTGCCTCCAAGGAGCACTGCTTCAGCGCCAGGGGGTCGGGCCAGTCCTGGGGGCCGAGGGCTGCGGACGGATGCCAGCCCCAGCTGGGGCCGGGCGAGCAGCCACTGCAGCAGAGCGCCGGGCGAGCGGGGCCCAGGCCGAGTCCAAAGGGGGCAGGCTGGGTGAAGGGGCTGCTGGGGCTTGTGCGGTTCGATCTCTCACAGGTGCTGCGCCCGCTGCGGAGTTTCAGGCAGTTTGGGCAGAGGGGGGGCTCTTGCCGGGGACTAGTCTGCATGGCAGAGCCTGGGGCCTCCGTGTAGGACAGCGCCGTCAGCACGCTGCCCCACAGGTACAGTGCCGTCGCCCTCACCCCACCGCCAGGTCGGCGCTGCTCCTCCACCGTCTCGTTCTCCACCAGGCAACAGGAGCTGCTATCGGAGCAGGAGGGGGAAGGGGGGCCAGGGAGCCCCAGCCCAGGATCTGGCAGCTGAGTGACACAGGGGGCGAGGGGTGCCCCAGAGCCCAGCGGGCGCCCACCATCCATGGGGAACAGCAGAGGCCGGAGGGCAGCGGGGCCGGCGCTCCTCACACACACGACCTGGTGCACCACAGCGACAGAGGCAAAGACGGCAGCAATGCCGGTCAAGTACATCACGCCCAGCAAGCAGGCCAGCTGTGGGGAGAGAGAGACTAGTCACCCAGTGCCCGTATGCCCGCCAGTGCCCGGGGGGCACACAGACAGTTACCCCAGTGCCCCTCGCAGGGGGCAGGCCAGC
>NW_020664413.1:316704-330072 GCF_002925995.2 Terrapene triunguis
CACAGACAGTTACCCCAGTGCCCCTCGCAGGGGGCAGGCCAGCTGTGAGTCCAGTACCCCTTGGCAGAGCAAAACCGGCCCCACCGATGCTGGCTAACGCCATGTAGAGGACATCGGGGCTGGACCCAGGGCTCTCCACTGCAGCCCTCCACCCCAGCAGCTGGTGGGGGGGGGGAGGGCGGGTGACACAGATTGCCACCCACCTGCCAGCAGGAGTGACCCACACTGACCACCCACTGTCCTGCCGGGGGCAGCAATGCACAAACCACTCAGCCCTGGTCCAAAAATGGGGGGAGGGTCGACAAAGAGGGAACAATCGTTACTTTCATCGAAGTTTGCCCAGGAACAGCTTCTCTTTTTGTCAAAAAATTCATAAACCAAAATGTTTGGCAAAAAGCCTCATGTTTCCTCCCAGAAATGCTTTCGCTGTGCCTTGTGAGACATACTCTCAATCAGTCGGCTCCGCCCTTGGACTACATTTCCCATGATGCACCACCTCCCCCCAAGAGTGGATGCTGTGGTGCATCATGGGAAATGAAGTCCAGAAAGCAGAAGAGGCAACTGAGGCACATCTCCCAAGAGGCTTTGCGGCAGCACTTCCAAGGTAAAACGCTTCCGTTTTCAGGAGTTTGGTTTCTCAACAACAAAAACTGGAATTTTCCATGGAAAATGTTCTGCCCAAAACCTGTCTGATAGAAAGCAGCTCTCATTCCCTCCAGCAGGGGGCAGCGCACTCATGGACATCCTCCATAGCCAGCTCCTGGTTCTGGCCCATGACCTCCTGGCAGGGCCGCCACTAGCCATGTGGGGCCCCAGGCCTCCGTGGGGGGTGTGGGGGAACCTGCTCCTCCCCCCAGGGTCTGGGCTGCGTTCAAGGCCTGCGGGGCCCAGGAGGCAGGAGCTGTGGGGGGCCACTTTGGGGGGCCCCACAGGCCCAGAGTGGCCTGGTGGATTAGCGGGGGGCTGGGAGCAGCCCGCTCCGTTTCCCTCGCCCCGGCCCCAGCCGCGTCGCTCGGGGGAGGGGGCTTGGGGAAAAGGGCCCCCCCGCACTTACTGGCAATGGCAGGAAGCGGAGCAGCCCGGCCCCAGCCTGTTCTACTCCGCCAGCTCCCAGCCGCGGTGCTCTGCTTCCTGCTGGTGGTGAGTGCGGGGGGCGTCCTTTCCCCACCCCCCACAGCGACACAGCTGGGGCTGGGGCCGCGTCTCTCCGCTTCCTGCCGCTGGTGAGTGCAGGGGGCGATCTTTCCCCGCACTCACCGGCGGCGGGAAGCGGAGCGCCGCGGCTGGGAGCTGGCGGAGTGGAGCAGGCTGGGGCCGGGGTGCTTCGCTTCCCACCACTGCCGGCGAGTGCGGGGTCGCTGGGAGAAGAGGTGGAATGGGGGCGGGCCGGGGGCAGAGCAGGGGCAAAGGGTAAGAGGTGGGGCGGAGGGAGTTGTCCGTGGCCCCACATCCCCTAGGTACGGCCCTGCCCCTTGCAGTGGGTGCAGCCCACGGGGAGCCGCCCAGGGGATAGGGCTGGTCGCTGGAGCTGGTGCTGTCGCGTACGCAGCACGCAGCTGCCTAGGGCACCATGACATTTGGGGCCCCAAAATTCATGGTGCCCTAGGCAGCTGCGTATGCCTAGGGACGGCCCTGCCTCCTGGTTCTCCCCCTCCAGTGGTGCCCCCTTAGGGGAACGCTTCCTCTGCCCTCGGGGCTTGGGCAGCTCTTACCTTCGCCACCTGCTGGTAGAACTGGCCCAGGGCATGCTGCCAGAGGGACTGCTCCAGCAGGACGCACAGGTCCGTGTAGGTGAACCAGCCACGCTGGGTGCCCTGTCTCTTTGCCACGCTGAGGGGAAGGAAGGCAGTTAGATGTGTGCTCTGGGCACAGACCCTCTCCCGCCCTGGCTGTGCGTGCAGCTGCCATCGGTGAATGGGCGGCCGCCTGCATCGCAGCTCCTGGCAGAGTCTCTGTGCCTCTGCCCACAGGTGCCACTCATGAGCCCCAGGTCCCTGGCAGCCAAAGTGCACCGGTGCCATGTGCGGCTCTGCTCAGGGCGAGCCCAGGCCAAGGAGGAGCTGCCTTCCCCCTCTCTGCCCTGGGGCCTGGCATGTTGACTCCCCTCAAAGCCCCACCAGGGGAAGAGGGTGCAGACCCCCCCACACCAAAGAGATTCCGCTGCCGGGTGATCGAGGCCAGCTCGGACAAGCTGTGACTAGTGCGGGCCTCGCCCCAGTCCAGCCTAGAGCTCCCTGGGCAAGCCGACAGCCTGCTCCTGGGACGGCTCCGGCCAGTGGGAATGCAGAATGCAGCCGGGGGAACCGAGGAGCCCAGGGC
Organism: Terrapene triunguis; assembly: GCF_002925995.2. Classification (NCBI taxonomy): domain Eukaryota; kingdom Metazoa; phylum Chordata; order Testudines; family Emydidae; genus Terrapene; species Terrapene triunguis. The sequence continues at coordinate 319,024 of NW_020664413.1, forward strand.
AGGGGCTGGCCGACACGTACCCCAGCGGATCCGGGCATGGCAGGGCAGAGGTGCCATATCTGCCTCGGAGCCAGACCCCTGCCATGAACACTCCCCCACCCTGGTGCCCCCAAACCTACCATCCTTCTAGCCAGCTCAGCACCTCAAACAGCTCCTTGGGGTCAGCGTAGAGGCTCCAGTCCTGCAGGAAGGGAACGAACGGTCAGGTGGGAGGTGCCCAGTAACAGCGTAGGCAGGCCAGGCGCCCCCCAGCATGGACTGAGCAAGGTTAAGAGAGGCTGGGCGGCCATCTGATGATGAATTCCAGCTCCATTTGGCCCATTTCCCAGCCTGGCCGGGGGCTTTTCAGCCTGCCCCCTCCCCTAGCCCCCTCGTGGTGTGTGATCGCTGCTCTGACGGGATCCTGGACAATCACCGCCTGCAAGCAGGAGTCCCCTTCGTGCTGCCCCCAAAGGAACTCTCTCGCTGGCCCTCCGCAGACACGGCTGGCCCTGAGAGTCCAGCAGGGCCGCAGCCTCATGCACAATGGCCAGGAGCCAAGGGGGGGGGGACGGGACTTCACGGGGGAGGCAGATCCCAGGCTGGACAGAGCCAAGGCCTAACGAGCTGCAATGAATGCTACGTTCCCACAATGGACCAACTCTGCGCCAGCCCCTGCTGGCCCCTCCCACAGGGGCATGTGCTGTGCCAGCCGGTGCCGCAGGCCAATCTCCCCTTCTGCACGCCAGCCCCCGACCCTGCAACCAGCCTCGGGTTAGCACCCCCTGCTGCCGATGACGCTCTTTGAGATGCTCGAACCTGCGCTCTCGGGCGGGCGGGAAGCGCCCCCTGCCAGCCAGCTGTGCACACTGCACTGCCGACAGCCTCAGGGGGCTCCTGGCCGGGAGGGGGGGTCGGGCAACAATCAGGGGCAGCAGAACTAGGGGGTATAGTTTGTGCGCGCAGGGAGCAGGCTGTTCCCAGCCCAGGCTGACTGGGGATGGAGTGGCCCCACGGCAGGCTGGGGCCCGCAGCAGACACATTCCTCCATGTCTGATCTTACCGGGCCAGAGGCAGGACAAGCTCATGGGGACAGGGATCACGGGGGCAGCAGTCCCGCAGCACCCTGGGAAACGGGCCAGCTGCTCCCAGGCAGGAAGCCCTCTCCCCCTCCGTCAGCTGATCCCATTCCATGAAGCCTCTGATTTCCCGCCAGCGCCCCACTGAGTGCAGCACCTCAGCAGGCCCTGGCACGGCTGCCCAGGCCAGACGCCTCCTGGAAGCCTAACAGACACCCCAAGTGCAAGGCCCACCCCTGCCCAGCTCCAGCAGACCCGGGAGAGCCCTTTGCTAGTTAGCCGGGTCACCCTCAGCACTACGAGCTACCCTGGCACCCTGACGTGCCATTTCTCCTCTGCCCAGCGCCTCTCCCCGGACACAGACATGCGCCGAGCGAGCACGTCCGGACCGGTCTAGTCAACAGCGCGCCATAGGCAGGGCCTGTCTCTCACTCTGGGTCTGTGCAGTGCCCGGTGCAACGGGGCCCTGATCTCACTCGAAGGGGGGGGGGGGGGGCCTGTCATAAAGGGGCCCCCCGGTTGGGCTCGGGACACAGGCACTACAGCGATTACATCAGCACTACTTACAATGGCGCTCAGGAAGTTCATCTCCAGCGTGTTAACGGTCTGCACCCCCACCTTGCCGGCTGCGCCCCATTCGTCGTTGAACACCTCCTCCTCCTCCCCTTCGTCATACAGGTACTTGCTGGCAACCATCTGAAAGGCAGGAGCACAGCGCCCGTCAGCACGGCCCCCCGGGGGAGAGCCCACCCCAGCCCCAGCCCACTCGGGGCCCGGCTCACCATGGAGATCAGGAAGAGGTCCGAGGAGGAGATCTGCTGTAGGTACTCGGGGTTCCGGTGCCGGAGTCTCTCGATGTAAACCAGAGCCAGCATCATGGAGCAGGGCGAGATGCAGGCCTCCCTGTGAGAGCGGGGCGAGAGCAGGACTTAGGGTTCCTGTGCGGCCCGGCACACCCAGCGTCCCACCACTGCCAAGGCAGCCTGGCTGCTCCCAATCCCGCCACGTAATGGGCAGGGCAGACCGCTGCCTGCTGCTGGGTAGAACAAGGCCAGCGGGTTTGTGTGCACGTGGGCACGCCCATAACTGCCCCCGGCAGATGGACAGATCACACCTGTGACAAACTGGGACTGTTCTTAATGTGGTCTTTAAATGCTGAGTGGAGAGTGTTGGCCAGGGAAGGTTGCAGGGGAGTTTTGCTGGGGCGGTCTGCATTGGGGATGGGAGACTGGCCTTGAGGGAGGATACCTGAGCACGGAGCATGTAACATGAGAACCCAGGAAGGGGGTTGGAGGCCAGGTAACACCTCTGCCGGGGAAATGGACAAAGGCTGGGGGAGGAGCCGGGGGGAGGCTGAGTGAGAGACGCTGGAGGGAGTTAGAGTTTTGGAGCTGGCTGGTGAAATGGAGGGGAGCCTAGACGGGGCTCTGACCCCTCCCCATACACCTCCCCCCCCGCCCGGGGCTGTGGTGTCCCTGGGGACCAAACTAAGGGGATCCTGTTGTCTGTACCTGCAAGACCTGTCTTGGTCCGTGTTCCTGTCATCTAATAAACCTCTGTGTTACTGGCTGGCTAAGAGTCACGTCTGACTGCAAAGTGGGGGTGCAGGACCCTGTAGGCTTTCCCAGGACCCCGCCTGGGCGGACTCGCTGTGGGAAGCGCACGGAGGGGCATATGCTGAATGCTCCAAGGTCAGACCCAGGAGGTGAAGCCGTGTGAGCTTCTTGCCCTGAAGACAGTCTGCTCCGAGGGAGAGGAGGCTCCCCAAAGTCCTGACTGGCTTTGTGGGGAGCAGTCCCAGAGCATCGCCCAGGGACTCCGGGACACCCCATAACTGCCCCCAGCAGATGGACAGATCACACCACGTGGCTCGGATCCTCCTGCTGGCGAAGCTGCGTCTGGCTCCTCAGGCAGAGCGTTTGCTGGGTGCTAACAGGCCTGTGGAGCTGCCCTGAGGGTTAAGGCGTTCACAAGGGTCATGGCTTTCTCTAGTGGACAGAGGGGAGAGCGGCCCAGCCGCAGGGCTCTGGGCCCACCAGCGTAGAGCTCTGCCTGTGACAGGAAATCCTTCAATCCCTCACACAGAGACAGCAACTGGCCCAGACAGAGCTGCACAGGCAGTGGTACCGGCCGGCTCCCTGCCCTGCCAAGGTGTAAAACCCAGAAGCCTCATTGCTCACCTTTGGCACTACAGAAACCTGAGAGCACCAGGCCCCAGGGAGCTACCCCAGGCTGAAATACAGACCAGACAGGCGCGGCGTGCACTGCCATATAGCTCAGGGACTGGCTGCACACACGAGTCAGAAAGTGACCCAGGACAAGCGGCCCAGGAGGGCATCAGAGGGGCAGACAAGGGAAAAGGCCCAGAGAAGCTCAGCACAGGGCCAGCGAAATCCAGCGCGACAGCACAGGTGCGATGCCTGGGGTGGGGATGCTCTCCGGCAAGAGGCTCCCCATCCAGGTGGCTGGTAGCCACGCTGAAGTGTCGCGCCAGACCAGAGGCCTCCGCCTGCTGCAGACAATGGGCTAGGAGGGGTCGCGTCTTACCGAGACACGTGGCAAACGTATTTCTTCTGCAGCCTGCGGATGGGGCTGGGAGCCGCTTTCTGGAGCAACTCGACGGCGATGTCTAGGACAGAGGCAGAGCGGCACAGGGATTAACACCAGCAATAATGCCCCCGCTCCCCCCAGCACTACTCCCCCTCCCCCCCCGCCCAACCCCGCTCGATTCCCTCCCAATGCACAACCAACGCCAGCGCCCAGCCGGGAGCAACACCCCTCCACCCAGAGGCAGGGAGCTCAGCGGGGAACAGTGCCCTCCCCTCCTTGAGTTTCAGCCCAAGATTTTCAAGAGTAATTTTTGGTGCCTGGCTCGAGACACCTGCCAGGTAGGGCTGAGCACCTGCCCTCGGAAAGCAGCCCCTGGGAGGGCGTCTCATGCCAGGCAGCCAGAAATCAATCACCAAGTTCAGCATCTGTTACCCTGCTCAGTAGTCAGGTGTTTACAGAGATGCTGGCAGAAAGGCAGACAGAGACGGGCTCTCCAGTCGTTAGAACCCCGTGGGGAAAGGCCCAAACAGCTCTGAAATTTACACCCTGGTTCTCAAACCCAACCCAGCCTTAGTTTGGGGGGTGCGTTGTGCCACGCCACCCCCGCTGGATCGCTATGGGTATTCCAGGGGGCATGAGCACAGAAGTAAGCTATAGGGCAGGGACGGTCTCCTCGTTGGGTTTGTAGAGCACCCAGCACAGTGGGCCTTGACCTCCAGGCTCTACCCTAACACCACTAATAAATCGTAACGAGAAGGGAGACCTGCCGGGCACTGCTCCTGCAGAAACACCCCGGGCGTGCACGCATTCATGGGGGGCAATGCACGGCGGCACCAAGGAAAGGGGGCCAGGGCCTTTCCCCGGCAGCAAAAAGGCTAAAAAGGGAGGTCGACCCAGCTCCGTCGCTCGGAGGTGTGAACAATCCACCCCTCTGGGTGACGTTGCTACGCCGACCTAATCCCAGGCGCAGCCAGCGCTGGGGCGACAGAAGAATTCTCCCATCGACCTGGCCGCCGCCTCGCAGGGAGGTGGGCTAAGCACAGCGCTGGTAGACCCCCTCCCATCTGCGCTGAAGTGCTGCACTGGAGCAGCTGGAGCGGTTCACGTGTAGACGTGGCCGTAGCGGATGAGTGAGTTCATTCAGCCCGTGGGCTAGTTCCAATCCCTGGCTCAGCACAGGTCCTCGCCACGCAGAGACAGGCACCACTCACCTGCCACCGGGCTGGAGAGATTGTCCAGGCTACAGTCTTTGTCCCAGCCATAATACAAGCGCTTCCGCACCCTCTCGCTCAGCTGCTGGTGCCCTGGCAGAAACTGAAGACGGGATGGGAAGGATGAGAACAAAGCTACAGACCACCCAGCCCTGGTCCCAGAAAGATGTGCTGGGTCCTCAAGCCAACTGCAGGCTCCGGGTTAGTGGGAACCGTGTGCTCCTCCGAGCACTCAGATTCCACGGTGACTGGTGCCATATGGGCGCCTGGGCTGATGGGGGTGCAGCGGGGGTAACATGGGCAGAAAGGGCTAGGTCAGAAACCAGAAAATATCATGTCCCTATAGAAATCCATGATACGGCCACACCTTGAATACTGTCCCATCTCAAAAAGATACGTTAGAAGTGGGAAAGGTGCAAAGAAGCCAAGGGCAATAAAAGCGATTAGGGGATGGCACAGCTTCCATATGAGGAGAGATTTAAAAGAGTGGGGCTGTTCATTTTAGGAGAGAGACGACTAAGAACAGAAGAACATCCACACAGGGTCTGACCAATGGTCTCTCCAGCCCAGTGCCCTGTCTCTCACCGTGGCCAGCGCCAAATGCTTCAGAGGGGATGAGCAATACGCGGCAATTGTCGACTGATCCATCCCCTGTCATCCAGTCCCTGGCAATTGGAGGTTTAGGGATCCCTGCAGCAGGGGGCTGGGTCCCTGACCGTACGGGGGGGATATGGTAGAGGTCTATAAGATGATGGCTGGTGTGGAGAGAGTGAATTGGGAAGTGTTATTTACCCCTTCACATAACACAGGAACCAGGGGGCACCCAATGAAATTAATAGGCAGCAGGTTTAAAACAAATATGAGGAAGGACTTCTTTACACAACACACAGTCAACTTGTTTAACTCACTGCCAGGGGATGTTGTGAAGGCCAAAAGTATAACTGTTTTCAATGCTCTGGAAGTCCCTAAACCTCCAACTGCCAGAACCTGGGGCTGGACAATAGGGAATGGATCATTCAATAATTGCCCTGTTCTGTTCATTCCCTCTAAAGTGTCTGGTCCTGGCCACTGTCAGAGACAGAATATTGGCACCTCTATCAATTCCGAGAGCATCTCCTAGGAAAAAAGCAGATGGGACTTGAATTTCTAGTGAAAAACAATCCTCAGAACTATTTTTTTTTAAGAGAGGGGGGAGTGGGACCCATCTCTTCTCGAGCCATCCTTGTCCTTCATAAAGACACAGAAAAGGGCACAAGCCCATACTTTTTCCTGTGCCAGTCATCTTTAATACTCAAAAGCAGGCTGTGGGGATTATAGGTCCCAGCATGCAATGCTCCATCGTTGGACTAAAGAAGAGAATTGTATGCTGGGAGTTATCATTGTTGTAGTACTCTCCTGGGACTGGTTACTATGAAACACAAACCCCTTCACCCTATATGTGATATTTTGATCCAGATTTGTTTGTCCAGCATCTCGTGTGTCGTGGCCCTGATCCCTACTGCGATTCAAATAATAGTTTGCTAGTGGCCCATCTCCTCCTCCAGTTTGTCCTTGCAGTGAGATTGTAACTCACTGTTTGTGCTGCCAGGGTAGCGCCTGTGATTGGGAATTCACAAACACTGGATTGTGATGTGCCTATGGGATCTGTCAGGAGGAGAAGCTGGGCAGAAAATGCTGGGCCAAGTACAGAGGTTTCGAAGGTCATCATTAGCACTGCCCATCTTGCTTCTCTGAGAACCAGCAGTACATTATTTATTTTAAAATGGAATAGCAACTGCAATGCAAAATGGCCAAAGAATTGTCTCCTCTGGGCAGGCCATTCATTCACTCCTGTAATGGTACATTTCTCCAGCCCACGGGGCCTGTTACCTGTCTTATGAGCTGCACATGGAAGGAGCTGAGGCCAGGCGTCACTATGAAATGATGCTTGTGTTCAGAGTTGGTTTGGTTTCATCAGCTGCAGGCCTCAGGGCTAGTGTGAGCCAGTGGGGAAGCAAAGGTCTCTCAGAGACGCACGTAAGCTTTCCTGGAGCATGTTCTCTCCAGGGAGTGGGATCTGGTGGAAGTTGTGCTCTGCCTTTGCTGGGAGTGCTGCTGTCTAAGCCTGTTTGCTCTCTTGCAGGATGGAGGGCTCCGAGGATCTAGACAGCAGCCTCTTGACACAGCCTTGGGCTTCAGTTTGCTTTGGTGAATCCACTTTTATTGCCAAGGCTTGTTTCAGAGAAACCGGCTACGTCTTGCTGATCTCTGACCTCAGCAGTGTGTGGTACGAGCGTGCAGACACGGATGTTGTTGGGAAAAGGTCCAAGGTGAGTCTGGAATGAGGTTTGCAAAATCCACAAACCCCCTTTTATGCATAAGCCAGCTAACATTCCAGCATGAGCTTATAGAACGCCCAGAGGGGGGATGACAGCTTCAATAGGACTAGGGTAGAAGGCCTTGATGTGGGAAGCCCTACACAGGTCTGCTGATTCCTCTCCATTCTGACCTACAACATTTACTGCTATGCTAGTCCTGGGCTCCTGCACCCAATCTCTGCTGATGCCCCTCAATCCTGATCTGCAGCCTCCCTTCTATTCCAGTCCTGGTTTCCTTCCCCACAGCTCTATCAGTGCCCCTCATTTCTGAGTCAGCACCTCCGGCTGTTCCAGTCCTGGATCCCTCCTCCTCAGACACTGTACCAAACTGGTGGTTCTGTGATTCTGAGAGAGATCGCTTGGGGTGAGGCCATCAGACGCACTTCCCTTGTAGGCTGGGATGGAAGCTTGTTTCCAGGGGTGCAAGGCCAGTGCACTAGCAGTGTCTCACTTTGGCAGCCTGTCCTCCTTCCCCCATCTTTCTGGTGATTGTGATGCCATAGAATTGGGTATGGCCATCAAGGGAGAGACTGTTGTTAGCTTTAGTGGCCAGGTCAGAGGCTACCAGCAGCTTCCTCTTCAGGACCGCTCCTCCAGGGATGCTACCCTGGCAGTTTCTGCAGCCTCAGTTACATGCTCGTTTTAATGATGTCACTCACATCTTCTATAGTTTCAGAAACAGGCCAGGTAGCACAAGCGACCATCTGCCTCTCTTCTAGGTCCCCTCTGTCTCCGGGCCAAGGGGCAGATGGGAGCAGGGCCTGTTTGGAGCCCCTTGGGGGAACTGTTACCCCGATCACTGGACTTAATGTTTGAGTATTTTATAGAGTTTGGCGTCTGCTGGGGAGTGGATGGTGATGGGCAGAGGCGTCTTGGCTACTCCCATATGCTACAATGGCCGCTTCCCATTTGTCTGTCTTGGCAGGTGGGCTAGGCTGTAACAGTTTCTCAGCCAGCCTGGAGCAGTTGAGAGGTGTCCTAGCGCAGGAGAGCCCTGGGGTGGTAATGGGAGGGCAGGGGGATATTGGAGAAGGCATCCCAGGAACCACATGGGGATAAAATTTCATTATGCCCTCTACATCCTGCCCTTTCGAACTCCACCTGCCCAGAGCTGGGGATCTGGTGGGCCAGGAGGAAATGCCCAGATCCCAGGCGTGACGGGCATGGGGAGAACTGGTGAGGAAAGTTCTTTGTCGAGCATAGACCAGATGGGTGTCTGTTGCTCTCAGTCCTGCTTGTTCCACTGGAGGCTTTGTTCTGTATTGGCTAAGGGAAGGTGAAGGAGGATGTGTGGCTAAGCTGCCTGCAGTGACAGTCCCAAGGATGGACTGTTAGAGTGGGGAGCCTTGGGACAGAATGAACTGGGATGGACCCTATTTGCTGGGGTTTCTACCCGATCTGAGTGAGCCTAGCATTGGGGTCTCCAGGGTGCCTTGCTGCTCCCACTAACTGCACCTTTCCATTTGGGCTTTCCTAGGAGCTGAACAAGCGGCTGACAGCTCATGTGTCGTCTTTCCTGAATCGCTTGAGCAACCTGATGTGTCCTTTGCTGGAAGGAAGAGAGAGTGACGCCAACTCCTTCTCCTGCCAACAGACCTCCAGCAAACTCACCATCCATGTGAAAAGTGAGCTCTCCGGACTACCCTTCTACTGGGATTTCCACTGCCCCGCAGCTGCTGTGGAGATGGTGAGGAAAGGGCTCTGCAATGTGCCACGTGCCTGCCCCTCCTGCTGAGATGCTCAGCAAAACTAGCCAGTCACTGATGGGAGCTGAGTTAATTGATTTAAAAAAATAATCTTGTGGAAGCTTTGGAGTTACCAAGGTGTGCACTAATTGCCTGCATCACCTGGTCTGACCCTTGCTCCCCTCCCCTGCTGTGTGACACAGCCACTTACTGCTTCCTGCTCAGGTCAGACTGTCAACTCCACCGGCCAAGGACTATCTCTTAGGGTTGCCAACCCTCTATGGGGAACAAATATTTAATAATGGGCTCTTCAGCCTAGCAGACAAAGGTAGACTACAATCCAATGGAACACAAGCCAGGAATTAAAGATTAGGCTTTAATTAAAGATAATGTCATGTGATGAAACCTCCAGGAATTTGTCCAACCCTCCTATCTCTGCCTGTGTGTGTGCTGCACCCATCACAGCAGGACCCTGACCCTGCACCACAGCAATCGCAATAAGCCTAATAATAAAACAGTGCAGCCGGGGGGAATGAGCGCCAAGCTGGGCGGTAGAAGGGCCTGAGTTCTGACACTGGCTCTGCCACCGACTCATTATGTATCCTTGGCCGAGTCACTGCTTTTCTCAGTGCCACAGTTTCACCTCTTGTGGGAAAGAGTATTCTCCCCTCCCGCGCCTCCCAGGGGTGTTGGGGGGATTCCTGAGTTGGTGTCCGTAAAAGCCAAGTACCCTGCTTAGTCCCTCCAGGGATGGGGAGGGAGTTGAAGAGCTGCTGGGGCTGTGTAGCACTGTTCCCTAGAGCCACTCATAGATACTAAGGCCAGAAGGGACCATTGTTGAGTATCTAGCATAGGCCATAGCGCTGCCTTGTATTCATTCCTTGCATTAATTATTTGTGTGACAATAGCATCTGGAGGCCTCCTCCAGGAGCAGGGCACTGCTGTGTAGGGCGCTGTACAAACACAGGGTCAGAGATGGTCGCTGCTCCAAAGAGCTTGCCATCTAAGTGAGATACAAGAAGTGGATGTAGCAAACAAGGGGAGCTGGGACAAGGATAGTCATTAACATGAGCCAAGTGGGTATTGGGGGGGCCCACCAAGCCACCTGCCTAGAAGAGGGGAGGGATCTGAAGATGTCCAGGGTTGCGGCTTTATGGACTAGCTCAGTTCCCTGCGTATGGGTCACGATGGAAGAAAGTGCAATGGGACTTGTGGGCGAAGCTGGTGATGAAGCTTGGCATTGCTGGCGGGGTGGAGTGGTGGGGTCGCATGATGAGATACAAGTGAGGAGGAGTAGGGAGAGGCATATGCTTGGTTCCTTAGGTGTCGATCTTGTCCTGCAGTCAAACCTCCATTGGAACTCTCAGGCTAAGCAGTTTCATAGATTCATAGATTCATAGATTCTAGGACTGGAAGGGACCTCGAGAGGTCATCGAGTCCAGTCCCCTGCCCGCATGGCAGGACCAAATACTGTCTAGACCATCCCTGATAGACATTTATCTAACCTACTCTTAAATATCTCCAGAGATGGAGATTCCACAACCTCCCTAGGCAATTTATTCCAGTGTTTAACCACCCTGACAGTTAGGAACTTTTTCCTAATGTCCAACCTAGACCTCCCTTGCTGCAGTTTAAGCCCATTGCTTCTTGCTCTATCCTCAGAGGCTAAGGTGAACAAGTTTTCTCCCTCCTCCTTATGACACCCTTTTAGATACCTGAAAACTGCTATCATAGTTTCCAAGGCCAGAAGTGACCATTGTGATCATCTAGTCTGACCTCCTGTCTAGCACAGGTTGGAGAATGCCCCCCACAATCATTCCTAGAGCAGATCTTCTAGAGAAGCAGCCAGTCTTGATTTAAAAATTGTCAGGGATGGAGAATCTACCATGTCCCCAAGTAAGTTGTCCCAATGGTTGATCGCTCTCCCCCATTAAACATGTACATCTTATTTCCAATCTGAATTTGTCTAGCTTCAACTTCGAGCCATTGGATTGTATTTTACCTTTGTCTGCTAGACTGAAGAGCCCGTTATTAAATATTCGTTCCCCATGTAGGTACTTACAGACTGTGATCAAATCACCTCTTAACCTTCTCTTTGTTAAGCTAAATAGATGGAGCTCCTGGAGTCTGTCGCTATGAGGCAGGTTTTCAAATCCTGTAATCATTCTTGTGGCTCTTCTTTGAACCC
>NW_020664413.1:330082-374507 GCF_002925995.2 Terrapene triunguis
CTCTGTTCTTGGATCCAGTGCTGACTCCAATGCCTTTGTGCGGTGCTAAGCAATGCTGTGCTGCTAGAGGTCTGTGTTTTGGTTGAAACATAAAACTGAGGCTCTGGCCACCTGGTAACGAAAGGTGCTTTGGCTTTGCAGCTAACAGTCCAGCTCTTACAGATCTTCCGAGTGGCTTTGTTCTCTCCCAAAACTCCTCCTGCAGTTCCAGCTGGGAAACAAGGCTTGCTCACTTCCTGCCAAACTGTTTTGCAGCACTGCTTGATGTTGTCTCATTGGAGGCAGCTGATTCTTTGGTGGGGGATGTGATTCTGGTCTGTGCTTTTATGTCTCTTGACCTTTGTACAATGCTCTGTGTACCTGCAGGATGGAAGAGGCTGTCTGTTTGGGGTAATTACTTTTAGTAGGTGGCACCATGCAAACAGCTAGGAGGCTTCAGTCTGAGATTCAAAACTAGGACCAGAAAGAAAATCAGGAACCAAGCACACCAGGTGCTGGGTTAGTTAGGAACACAAATGGCCAGGCTGGCCCAGAGCAGGGCTCCTCCAGTCCAGTTTCCTACCTCTGACAGAAGCCTGGCCTAGCGGCTCAGAAGGAGGTGCAGTGGGCAGTGATGCAGTGGCTGTCCCTAGGGCAGAGATTGGCACGTGCCCTGAAGAATGAAGGTTTATAGCCCTGCCAAAAACATTTGGTTTAAAAAACATCCTTATTGTTGTAACTCTGGATGTTCCCATTATCCATATAAATAGCGGATGCTGCTCTGATGATTTCTTGTGGCGATGAGTGCCACAGGCTAATCGAGTGTCTTATGAAAAAGCGTTTCCTCTGATCAGTTTTGAATTCGCTGCTTTTCAGTTTAATTGGATGTAGGGGTGTGTACAGGAATAAAAATTTGGTCACTTTTGGAGGGGCACTTCCTGTGCCCCCATGGCCAGAGGAGCTAGCTCTCCCCCCTCCCCCCCCTCCAGCCGCTGGAGAAACTCACTCTCTCCTGGCAGCCAGAGGAGCTGGATCTCCCCTGTGGCCCCAGGGCTGGAGGAGCTGCCCTGGCCCCAGTACTGCCCTAGCTCCAGAAGAGTTTTGTGCCCCTCACTGATGGGTGGCTTGCCCCTGCTTGTCCTCTTGCACACACCCCTGTTTGGAGGTTCCCTTGTTCTTTTATAGAACAAATTGGCCTGTGAGGGCTTCACTTCCAGCTTTCTCAGTGGCTCTGCAGGTGAGGAGTGTATTCGTCCACAGTGGTATGCATAGGGGAAATTTGGGGCATTCTTTGCTCTTACATACAATTGTCTTTAAGGCTGTGTGTTCTCTGTAGCTTGATTAAATTGTAGTGGTGTCCAGTGTGCACCAGAGGGTGCTGTGCACCTAACTAATAATTGTTGCTCGTCAACAGAGGCAGCTCAGAGGCAAGTGATGGATTTGTGACTTGCCCTAGAGAAGCTGAGGCAGCTGTCGCTGGGAAGGGGCCTCCTAGGCAGGTTGTGAGTGCCGCTTGCTGGGACAGTGCGTGTGCGTGTTCCACTCTGCTGCAAAATTTGTTGTAATACCATTTACAAAACAAACTCCCCATCTGTTCACCATGACTGTGGAAGGGTGGGACAGGACAGCTAGCAAGAGGACAAGATGAGGCTCCCTGGCGGGGCCCCTTTAAAGGGCATTGACCCTTTGATCAGACCAATATTGGACCTGCCTGAAAGTTCTGATGTGGGTTTGAAATATCTGCACTTAAAATTCTCCCCTTTTTCTTTAAAAAGAGCAGAGCTGGGGTCTCAGTCCCATGGCTAGTGGGACAGACGTCCTCAGAATCCATCCATGTGGTGGGCACCTATTGACCCACTGGCAATGCCAGGGACTGAAAGGGTGATGGGGCTGGACAGAGCTCACCCCACAGGCTCATCCTCCCTAGCAGAGTTGTCTGTGTGCAGGGGTGGAGCTTGTCCAGGCTGTGCCTTTCCTGGGGTACATGGAGGAGTCAGTCTCCAGCTGCCATTGCAGATCCTTTCACCAGCCCTGAAATCCTTTTACAAACAACAAATGGGGCATACCAAAACCTGCCCAATCTGTCAGTGCCCGCTGCTGGCTGTCCAGCAGCAAGACCTTCCCAGAGCCGTGCCCATCTCTGCTGGTGCACAGGTGGAGAAGTAACAAAAGGGGAGCCATGTTAGCTCTGGTTCCATTAAGAGCACGGGATGTGGGACAGACCCATGCTGCTCACCTGGGCCAGGACACATGGCTCTGGAAAGACATTCTCCTGCCCTTCAAAGAGGGTATGAATCCCACAGCGTTATCGGAGTGATAGAGCGAGCTGTGAACCAGCAGCTGCCACTGTCCTGTTAGTTCATATTTTGATTAATGTTTGTAAAGCACTCAGGCAATGGGAAGCATTGCATAATGCTAAGTGCCACTGTTAGTAATGCAGGAACGGGGCCCAGGCTTTGCTCAGCTGCTCACCAAGAATCTGAGGCCTGTGCTGAACTGGCCTAGAATGGAGCAGATTGCTCCCTCCCTCAGCTCTGCAAGTGGAGGGATGGCCCATGGGGACCACAGGTCCCAGCATCTTGACCCGAGTGGAGGCTGCATTGCATTTTGGGACCTGTAGTGTCCATGGCTTGAACCTTTGGCTGAAAGAGGAGGGAGGCTGCAGAACTCAACCCCCCAGCTCTCTGCAGTGAATGTGCCATGGATGCAGGGCCTCTCTGGGTTGTGGTGTCCTGACAGTGATGCCGTATTCACTGTATCCCCATGTCCGGGGCTTGGGTTTGCTGATAAGAATGCAGCACAGAATGAGTTGGGTTTTGTCAGACAGGCTCTGAGGGTGCATTGGGCCCTGCTGCATGGGTCTTGCCCAGGGTATCCCACAGATGACAGTGAGGGGGCTGTTCCCTGTGTCCATCTCACTGGAGTTGCTGGGTGAGATGGTCCATTGGGAGCAGAGCTCGGCCTGGCCTGCCTTGAACCCCTCTGACGTGAGGGCCAGGAAGCTGCAGAGAGAGTGTGTCCCCTGGAGACAGTGCCCTTGGGGCGAGGCGGAGCAGGGTTCATCCAATGCACACTGAGGAATAGGGCAGGACCCTCTGCACTGAGCAGTGGCGGATTAATGATTTTACCGCCCCCAGGCCCTGAAATAATTGCCTCCCCCGGCCTCATATGAACTTGTTTTAGTTTTTTTACAAATTCGTTTGAACTAAAATGAATCTAAATATCATTAAAATAATTGAACATTTACAAGTTTTATTATAAATAAAATTACAAGTACAGCGGACCCTTGCTTGAACGCACGTCTGTATAGTGCGATTTCGCTTATAGTGCAGGACTGCGCATGGATCCAAAACTGAGAACCACTTAATTTCTTCCTTCCAGTCATATTATTAACGCTTAGGATTCTCGCGAGTATGTTTACTAAATGGTGTCGTGCCGTCATTTGGTGGTTTCAATACGCGCTATGATTGGTAGAATCGCGGCGTCACTGATGCCGCGATTACAAAAATGCTGCTATTATAAATTTGCTGCCCCTGCAAATTTGCCGCCCTAGGCCTAGGCCTTGGCCTTGTCGGCCTAGGCGGTAATACGCTGATGGCACTGAGAGGCCTTGGGCAAGGATGAGGTGGCCTGGGCTGGGTGCATGGGGGGCAGCAGCAAGGGCCTGGATAGGATTTGGGGGTAGAGATTCCTCATGCCTTTGATCTCATCTTCCTGTGATCTTCCTCTGTTTCCTCAAGCTGCAATTTGACAGCACGGTTCCTTTTACTTTTTATTATTTTTTTAGTCCCAGCCATGTCTGTTTCCAGTGTCAGAATTCACGTCGGGGCCCACAGGGGCTGGGGGGACATGAGGCTCAGAGGGGCCTGTTTGTGCTGCTTACAGAAGCTCTCAGTGGGCTGATCAGACCGAAGGAATTTGTTGTTGTCTCCTGCCACTACCATAGCTGTCTGTGGAGTTGGAGTGTCTCCTATATTGAACCTTCTCCACCATATGTCCATCTTGTTCCTCACTGCCTGTGCTGTTTTGTACAGCGCCTCTTGCTGAGAGAGGCTGGGACTGGGGTAGATGGAAGTTATCCCACAGTCAGAGCTCCTGCCCCCTTCTCTACAGCTCCTTTCACAGCCAACATTTCTATACCATTCCCTACAGTGCCTCCTACTGGGAGAGGCAGGGATGGCAGACAGGCATTCCTGTGATTGGTGAGCGCTGAGAAGTCCTGAGTAAACTCTGGTTATAGCTCTTGCTAATACATTGCTGCTGTCGACTGACCTGCTTCAACCATTTTTGTTCTAGAGACAGTTTAAGTCCCCTTCTTGGCCTTCCCTATTTTGTCTTTCCCACCCAGATTTCCCATCATCTTGTGCGGCCCCTCATCAGGATGAGCCTGGCATTGCAGTACCAGCTGCAAGAGCTGGCATCTCTCCTGGTGCAGAAGGATGCTGAGATTGAAGACTACAGGGAGAGCGGGGCTGCTCTCAGCAGAGGTATGGAGGGCTGTTCCACTCATGGGGAAACCAGGGCTGGAGAGAGCAGGGAGTGAGTTTCCTTCCCTGCACAGGGTTGGCACAAAGTGCTCAGTCTGGCTATTACCCAATGAGGCTTGTGTTTCATGTTCAGCTGCTACAGCAGTCAGACAGTAGCCAGAAGCCTTGGGAGTAGTCCCCAGGGGAGAGGTGGAGGAGGAATGGACATTGACCAGTAGCCGAAGGACTTGGGAAGTCGCCAAGGGGCTCTTTGCTTTACTTAGAGTACCTGGCTGTTTACCAGGAGCCTGGATCCAAGGCCAGCTAGTGAAGGAACTGGAGCAGAGTCAGGCTTTTTTCCCGCATGCAGTAGCTTGCAGAGCACTTGGAGAGGAACCAGGGGCTCCCGGCTCTTCCCCTCAGCTTCCTTAGAAGAACATTGGAAGCATGGCTGTACACATGGTCTGTTTCCAGTGTGGAGCCTCTGAGATGTTAATGAGGGGCCTGGGTTTAATCCCCAGCTGGCAGAGCAGTGTCCAGAGTAGGGTGATATAGGGACTGGCGGAGCTGTCGCTGGTGGGTGGAGTCCCTCGTGATTAGAAGGGGTTCTGGGTCCCACCCTCAGCTGGCGATGCCTCTGGCATGTGGATTCGGTTCCCAGCTGGCAGAGGTTCTGCACGTGTTGGGCTGGAGGGCAGTGTTAACGAAGGGGGGAGGGGGGATGCTCTGCTTTTCACCAGCATGGCCTGATTTCCTCAAAGAGCTTCCCTTGCACATCAGAGGGCTTCTATGGTCCGGACCAGCTCCCCAGGATCCACTAGGTAGCTGGGAACTGGCCTAGTGCTGCTTGTCTGACACACTGCTCTCTGCATGCCGCGCGGGCCTGAGAACGGAGAGCAGGCTGTTTCGTTGTTTATTTATACAGCCCCCTTGGTAAGTGCAGTGCTGGAAACTGATGTCAGGTGCTCCAGGCTCTGTAATCTCAGTGATTCCAGCTCAGACTTGCTCTCCTTACTAGTGGCGAGGGTTTTCCTACTAACTGGTGCCACAAATGCCTGCTGGAAGGTGAGGGGTGAGCTGGGGCCTTTAAGGATGACTGGAAAAAGGCTAATGTAGTGTCCATCTTTAAAAAAGGGAAGGAGGAGGGTCTGGGGAGCTACAGGCCAGTCAGCCTCACCTCAATCCCTGGAAAAATCATGGAGCAGGTCCTCAAGGAATCCATTTTGAAGCACTTAGAGGAGAGGAAAGTGATCAAGAACAGTCAGCATGGATTCACCAAGGGCAAGTCATTCCTGACTAACCTAATTGCCTTCTATGAGGAGATAACTGGCTCTGTGGGTGAGGGGAAAGCAGTGGACGTGTTATTCCTTGACTTAAACAAAGCTTTTGATACGGTCTCCCACAGTATTCTTGCCAGCAAGTTAAAGAAGTATGGGCTGGATGAATGGACTATAAGGTGGATAGAAAGCTGGCTAGATCATTGGGCTCAACGGGTAGTGATTAATGGCCCCATGTCTAGTTGGCAGCCGGTATCAAGCGGAGTACCCCAAGGGCCGGTCCTGGGGCTGGTTTTGTTCAACATCTTCATTAATGATCTGGAGGATGGAATGGATTGCACCCTCAGCAAGTTTGCAGATGACACTAAACTGGGAGGAGTGGTAGATATGCTGTCGGATAGGGATAGGATACAGAGGGACCTAGACAAATTAGAGGATTGGGCCAAAAGAAATCTGATGAGGTTCAACAAGGACAAGTGCAGAGTCCTGCACTTAGGACTGAAGAATCCCATGCACTGCTACAGACTAGGGACCGAGTGGCTAGGCAGCAGTTCTGCAGAAAAGGACCTAGGGGTTACAGTGGACGAGAAGCTGGATATGAATCGACAGTGTGTCCTTGTTGCCAAGAAGGCTGACGGCATTTTGGGCTGTATAAGTAGGGGCATTGCCAGCAGATCGAGGGACGTGATAGTTCCCCTCTATTCGACATTGGTGAGGCCTCATCTGGAGTACTGTGTCCAGTTTTGGGCCCCACACTACAAGAAGGATGTGGAAAAATTGGAAAGAGTTCATGGAGGGCAACAAAAATGATTAGGGGTCTGGAGCACATGACTTACGAGTAGAGGCTGAGGGAACTGGGATTGTTTAGTCTGCAGAAGAGAAGAATGAGGGGGGATTTGATAGCTGCTTTCAACTACCTGAAGGGGGGTTCCAAAGAGGATGGATCTAGACTGTTCTCAGTGGTGGCAGATGACAGAACAAGGAGTAATGGTCTCAAGTTGCAGTGGGGGAGGTCTAGGTTGGCTATTAGGAAAAGCTTTTTCACTAGGAGGAGGATGAAGCACTGGAATGGGTTATCTAGGGAGGTGGTGGAATCTCCATCCTTAGAGGTTTTTAAGGCCTGGCTTGACAAAGCCCTGGCTGGGATGATTTAGTTGGGGATTGGTCCTGCTTTGAGCAGGGGGTTGGACTAGATACCTCCTGAGGTCCCTTCCAACCCTGCTATTCTATGATTCTAAGGCTTGTGCATCACCCCAGGAATAGGGATTGTGCAGGGCGATTCCCTTGCGCAGCGACACCTGCTGCCTCCCTTGGGGGATGGGTGTGAGTAAGGGAAGCACACGGCCTGTGCTTGGAACTAGGTTAGCACGTGAGTCAGACCAGACTCCGGCTCCCTCTGGTGTTGCTGTGCTGGATCTTCAGGGCTCATGGGAGTCCAAAGAAGCTGCTTTGTGGGTGTAGAATCAGCAGGTATGCTTGATGCAGGAGCCAGCAAGGGGGCTGGGAGGTGTCCTTCTCCAGTCACTTTGTGCCCACCCAACACCTCAAAGGGGTTCCTTAATATGACATGAGGTGCAGGGCTTCCCACCTACAGTGTTTGTCCCATTGTTGGCGGATGGAGCAATCACCTAATCCGCTCTTGAGGAACAGTTCATGGTGGTGGTGGAGAAATGATGGCCTGGAGCTAGATACAGGGCCAGGCAAGCCAGGTATTGGGGCCAACCCCCGGTGGTCTCGCTGGCACGTCCTCAGGGGCCCATGTCCAGGGATGTCCACAGAACGGCTGGCTTTCCTGTTTGCAGGAGTAGGAAAGAGGAGCTCCTGCCCTTGGGTGATGGCATGACTGCAGTAGGATGAGGAGACCACATCTGTACGCAGTATTCAAGATGTGGGCGTCCCAGGGATTTATACAAGGGCAATAAGATATTCTCCATCTTATTCTCTATCCTTTTTTAATGATTCCTAACATCCTGTTTGCTTTTTGACTGCCGCTGCACACAGCGTGGACGTCTTCAGAGAACTATCCACGATGACTCCAAGATCTCTTTCCTGATTAGTTGTAGCTAAATTAGCCCCCATCATATTGTATGTATAGTTGGGGTTATTTTTTCCAATGTGCATTACTTTACATTTATCCACATTCAAGTATCAGGGGGTAGCCGTGTTAGTCTGTATCTACAAAAACAACAAGAAGTCTGGTGGCACCTTAAAGACTAACAGATTTATTTGGGCATAAGCTTTCGTGGGTAAAAACCTCACTTTTTCAGATGCAACAAGTGAGGTTTTTACCCACGAAACCTTATGCCCAAATAAATCTGTTAGTCTTTAAGGTGCCACCAGACTCCTTGTTGTATTTATCCACATTACATTTCATTTGCTATTTTGTTGCCCAATCACTTAGTTTTGTGAGATCTTTTTAACCTCTGACTTCTGGCTTCAGAGCTGCATGGTGGGATACCAGTGCAGGGTGCTGGGGAAGATAGTGGGCCTCGCTCTGAGGCAGTAGTCTCTGGGTGAGTTCTGTGTGTGAAGGAGTGGGAGCAGCAGGAGACCCTCCCCCACCCTCAGCTGGGCAGTCCCCGTTTTTTTGGGACACACCAAAATATATGTGTTTGCCTCTTGCTGCTGCGGGGGGTGGTGGTTCTAGGGCAGCACAACGGCTTCCAGTGGGCTGGGGAGCAACAAGCTTAGCCTGAGGTGCAGGCAATGATGGGGATTTGGGGAGGGTGCTGCCTACAGGCTGCGGGGGGCTCCAGCTGCAGGTCGCCTCACCCTCATGGTCAGTGCTAGCCAAAGCCTTCAGCATTTCTGTGAGGTGCGTAGGCCTCGCTCCTTGGCTCGTGTGCCGAGATGGGGCTCTAGGCAGCCAGAACATCTCCCCATCCATTTGGGGACAGTTGTGTGGGGGGTGGGGGTGCCTCTCCCCAGGAATGTAATGGCAACAGTCATTCCTGAGCCCCCTTGCTGCAACACAGAGTCACTGGGAACAGGGAGCTCCACACTGCAGGGTACTGCTCACCCAGCCATCCCGAGGAGCTGGCCGTAGGTCCTTGGACCCATCTGCCCTGGGCTGGGAGCCGTGTTTACTGAACTGCAGGAAACCCCAAAGGCTGGAGCATGTTTCCAAACTTGCAGACAGTGCTGAAGCCGAGTTTGCCCAAGGGGCCTTTGAAACCCGGTGCTGTCTCAGGGCAGACAGCTGTAGCCCCAGCGAGGATGGGGCCTTCAGCCGCTGGGCTGGGGCTGCTTTGCTGAAATGGCGACTGTCATTAGGAAGGGGCTTTCTTGTGGTGTTTCCCAGCTGACTGCTGCTGAGGTGCAAATCTGCCCTCATTCAGGCCTCAGGGGCTGTCTTCTTCATGTTGCCATGGTTACTAGTGGGTTTCCTGAGAAGGTTTCCCCACCACCCTGAGTGACCTGGAGAGGCTGCTGCTGTGCCGTCATGGCTTGGCCCTGTAAAGATGCTGCCTTTGGCGGGACACAACTGAGAGTATCAATTCAGGACAAATTACTCAGAGCAGGGCAGTCACAGCCCAAGGTTGGGGGTCCTTCACTACTGAGGCAAACCAAACCAGCCAAACAGAGAGGACTTCGGTCTTACCCCTCTGGCTAACCATAAGTCATACAAGCAATTCCCTCAGACACTCCAGTTTCCCAGTATTGCCACCAATGCCACTCGTTATGGGAACGAATAGTTATGAAAACCAATACCCCAGTAAAAGAAGAAGAAGAAGAAGAGAAAAAAAAGTTCTCTCGATCCCAAAGGACCAAGCCCCAGACCAATATACAAGGCAGATCTTACCCACAAATCATGCTGTTGCCAATCCTTTAGAATCTAAAATCTAAAGGTTTATTCATAAAAAGAAATATAGATGAGAGCTAGAATTGGTTAAATGGAATCAATTACATACAGTAATGGCAAAGTTCTTGGTTCAGGCTTGTAGCAGTGATGGAATAAACTGCAGGTTCAAATCAAGTCTCTGGAACATCCCCAGCTGGGATGGGTCGTTCAGTCCTTTGTTCAGAGCTTCAGTTTGTAGCAAAGTCCCTCCAGAGGAAAGAAGCAGGATTAAAGACAAAATGGAGGAGATGCAGCTTCCTTTTATAGTCTCTTGCCATGCAGCCTGTGCTTCCATTGTTCCAAACACAAGCTACCCAGCACATGGCATGAAAAAACCTTACAGTTCTGTCCATAGGCCTGTCCCTGCCTTGCTGAGTCACAGGGTGTATTTGCCTTCTCTCAATGGGTCAGTTGTGTAGTTGATGGTCCTTAATGGGCCATCAAGCAGGCTAGGCAGTGCTGACACCAAATTGTCTGGGGTGTCTCCCAGAAGCACAGCACAAGTTTGAAATACAGACAGTCTAGAGCCAATACTTATAACTTTAAATACAAAAACGATCCATGCACCCAGATAGCATCATCATAACTAGCAAACCAGAACCTTGTCATAGACACCTCACTTGACAACCTTTGTACAATATTTGCTGCAAATATATAACAGTGGTTGCAACAATGATCTATATGGTCACAGTTCATGTCAATGTCACAGGGCTGGAGAAATGTCTGGGCAATGCTTGTCAGCCGCCAAGCTCTCCTTGGCGTTAATGCTTTCCTAATGGGCCCTGGTGCCAGGGCTGATGAGTACTGGGGTTCCCTCTCTCCTGACTGGCGCTGCCAGTGTCCTGTGTAGGTGTTACATGGCCTAGTAGCTCCCCCAGGTTATTCAATAAACAATAAAAAACCACGCACCCTCTCCTTTCATCTCCCTGTCACAGAGAGTGCGGGTAGCGAGCTGGGGTGTTTGGCCAGGCTGCTGCCCACCCTGCTCACACTCCCATCTCTCTTGCAGGACGCCTGAGGACTGCACCCTTCCAGGAGAAGTCGTTTCTGCAGAAGTTTGTGGATGAGGTAGGGAAAGATGCTGCTGTGTGTTAGTGCAAAGGGGACCTGGGTGTGTTTATGTCAACACACCTTGGCCCACTCGGGTTAGCGCGGCCCAGCGCCCCGGGCCGTCGCCCGCTCGGCTTAGCGCAGCCCAGCGCCCCGGGCCGTCGCCCGCTCGGCTTAGTGTGCTGTGGTATGCAAGGGGTAGCATGGCCTGGTGTGGTTGGTGACTTTTGGGCAGTGTGTTGAGGCAGACAAAGCCATGGCCGGCTTGAGCCAATGCAACGCAATGGGCCTGGGTCTCACTCTGGTCCTGAGGTGACAAATGAGCAGCTGCTGCCTTTGCAATTCCAAACGCTTGCGTCTGTCTCTGGGGTTATGTGGAGAGGTGGCCTGTTGGGAGACTAGCTGGGACCATCCTGGCTCCCCCCTTGTGACTGAGCCCTAAAATAACATAACATTCAGCTCAGCCCTTCTCCCCAAGCTGGGTTGCTCCTAGGGCTCCTCTCCAGCCCTCTCAGCCCACATCCTATATCCTCTCCCTCTCCTGGAGCTGCTCCCACCTTCCTTCTGTCCAGGTGGGTGATGAGCAACCCACCTCCGTGAGTCAGCAGATCCCACTTAACACTCCCAGTAGGATCGATAACTGGTGGTGGGGACTCAGGAAAACTCTGCCATGCTGCTGCAGACAGATGCCTAGCATGCTCCCCTCTCCCACGTGGAAGGCCTGTGCAGAAAGGGCTACAGTCACAGAAGGGTGGACACGTGCTCACTGAGAGAGAAGCAAACCTACATGTTCGCACACAAACTGGTGATGATATCCCCAGGAAGATGTTCCCCTTAATGCTTGAATTGGAAAGACACTGCTGTTATCTGGGTAAAATGTGCAGAGTCGCTGGCCGAGCCACTGGGGAATGCTGCCTTCTGAGCTGGCTGCATTCTTGCTGCTCCTTGTGTGGCATTTTGGGGTGGGCAGCTAGTTGCCCGGGCTGTGGCAGAGGCAGAGCAGGAATGGATGGTGGCTGCCTGGGTCTGTGGGGCTCTCTGGAAGGAGCAGGTTGTGGGGCAGCTCTCTCCCTGCTGAGGGTTAATACTTGCTAAGTGCTCCTGTTGCCTGTATTCGGAGGAGTGACACGTACAGGGAAGTGGAGTGATTGCTCAATGCCACTGGCTGGGACAGTGCGTCCCTGTCTCAGTATTGCCGCTGGGATCCAGCTCTGGGTCCTTGGACTTGGTCTCTGTTTCATTGGCAGAGAGATCTGAGAAGCCAGCACGCAAGTCAGAGGCACAGCTGGGTGTGCGTGTGCTGTCAGTCCTGTTCCTCCGTCACGCTGCCTGTGCTCCCTGCGTGTGCTGTTAGCCCGGAGCAGGGGCGGCCAACCTGAGCCCGAGAAGGAGCCAAAGAGCCACAGTAATACGTCAGCAGCCCCCCCATCAGCTCCCCAGCGCCTCCCGCCTGCCGGCAGCCCCCAGTCAAAACTGCCTTTACTCCTCTTCTAGTTAAACCAGCTGCTTCCTGAGGTGAGATGTAGAGCAAGGGGCAAGGAGGCTGCCGTCCAAAGTCCAGCTTCGTTTGCTGCTGACAGCTAGGTGACTCATGCTTGGTCTGGCATTCCTGCAATTGTTTGGCTTTTTCTCAAAACTTTTTTACTGGCTAGTTGTTCGGGCAAGTGGCTGCTGAGGCTTCCTGGCTGGACGGGGCTGGAGAGGGAGAAGGGAAATGGGAGGATAGAACCTGCTGTCCCATATTCATTACAACCTGCCACTTGGTTTAGCACATGTGCCTCCCCCCCACATCTGCTCCAAAATCCAACACACAGACTGTGAAGAACTTGGGATTTTAAAGGAAAGCGCCAGAGATTCTGATCATTGCACTGACTTATGAACCGGAGCAATCACTAGAACACTAAAATTGTTAATTGTTCAAGAACAAATGGGGATAAACTGGGCAGGCATGAATGTAGGCTGGGAATTAGAAGACAGTTTCTGACCCCCCAGTAGGAGGGATGGGGGCAAGACACCTTTCTGGTTTTAAAATGGAGCTTGATACATGTATGAATGAGATGATACGATGGGATTGTTCTATGATAGTAGCAGACTGGACTTGTTGACCCAGGAGGTTCCTTCCAGTCCTGTGTCCTATGTTCCTATGTTAATAATGATTCAGAGAAGGCAGAAGTTCTCAATAAATGTTTCTATTCTGTATTTGGAAAGAAGCAGGATGATGGACTCATGTCGTATAAGGATGATGAAATACGTTCCAGTCTTTTTGTGCTAACTAGCAGAGCCCAGGAGGGGGTACCAGTGGGGGTCTCTTACGTACCACCACATCAAACCAGAGAACAGGATGAGTTACTTCTTAAGCACCTGTCTGTAATGTGTGTGTGGGGACAATTGCGTTATCATGGGGAACTTCAATCTGGGAGACATCTGCTGGAAGTCTCATGTAGCCAATAGAAAACATCACTGGAGTTTCTAAAAAATATAGCTGATAATTTCCTACCATAAAGGGAGTTGTATCTGGTATGGGGAAACTCTATATTGGACCTCATTATAACAGATAAAGATGAATTAATCACTGGACTGGAAGTTGGTGATTGCCTAGGGACCAGTGATCATGATCTGTTTACATTCAATGTGGGCAAACAAAGGACAGTACCAACCAAAAATATATATTCTTGGTGCTTAAAAAGAGCTAATTCCTAAGGCTGAGAAAAATTGACTGAGAGGAGAAATTTAGACAGAAGAATGGGAATGAAAATTGGGTGTTCTTTAAAAAGTGTTTATTAGATGGCCAAAAAGCCATGATTGAACAATCAAGAAAGAGGACAACTTTGGCTCAGTGGTGAAGAGAAGGCAGCAATTCGAAATAAATAGCAATATATAACAAATGGAAAAAAAAAAAAAAAGGAAGTAGCTGTCAATCAATATAAATTGGAAGTTATGAAGTGTAGAAAATTGATAAGGTAAGCTAAAGACATCAGGGAAGAATCCCTGGCTGGCAGGGCTAAGGATAATAAGAAAGAATTTAAGTGTATTAGAAACAAAAGAAATCTTAGTGATGGTATAGGCCTATTGCTAGGTGGAGATGGTAAAATTGTTAATAATGATGCAGCAAAAGCAAAAGTGATCTATAAATATTTCTGTTCTTTATTTGGAAAGAAGCAGGGTGATGTGCTCATATCATCTGAGGTGATTAGCTGAGGATGATAAAGTACTTTTCAGTTCATTCGTAAGTGAGGAGGATGTTAAACATCTACTAGGAGTAAACATTTTAAAATCAGCAGGCCCAGATAACTTGTATCCAAGAGTCATAAAAGAGCTGGCTGAGGGTATCTCTGGCCTGCTGATGTGAATTTTTAATCAATCTTGGAATATCAGGGAACTTCCAGAAGACTAGTAGAGTGCTAATGTTGTGCCAATATTCAGAAAGGGCAAGTGGGATGACTCTGATATCTATGTGCTAGTCAGCCTGACATCATGCCTGGGCAAATTAATGGAAAAGTTGGGATCAAACTCCCAAGGAAGTGATGGATTCTCCATCTCTTGATGGCCTCATATCCAGGCTGGGTGCCTTTTTGGAAGATATACTTTAGTCATAAGTTATTGGGCTCAATACAGGAGTAACTGGGTGAAAAACAAGATCCTGTGATATAAGGAGATCAGAGCAGATGATCTGTTGGTCTCTTTTGGCCTGAAGCTCTGTGAATGCATGAAACACAACTTTAAACTGTCGTCCGTGTAATCACAACAGTGACTATTTGCCAGTTGGAGAGGAACTATCATCTTGACTGTGGTGATGCAGGGTAGGGTTGACTTGGCATCCCCAGTGGAAAGCACTGGAAATCGGAGACTTCTCTTCCCACAGCTTCGTAAGCCTGGTTGCCGTGGCTTTTTAACTGCGAAGCCAGCTCTCTCAGCCGTACTTTCTGGATTGGGTCCTTGCTGGGAAGAATGGCAATCCCCAGTGAGAGAGAGACCTATCCCGTTAATTGAATGGAGGTTGTGAAGTAGGGACAGGTACACCTGAGACCGGCTTTGATGGTCTCTGTTGAAATATGTCTTCTCACTGGGTATGTGCTCACTTAGATGCCCAGGGTATTCTGACTAATCGTGGGGAGTTTTCCATCAAAGTCCTGGGCTTATTTATAAATTTAGGAAACTTCTCTCATGGTGTTTGGCAAGAATTCATTCATGAGCAGCTGCTGGGAGCAGGCAGAACAGTAAGCAACTCGGGAAAAAGGCAGAGCCCAAACCAAGACAGACCCACCAGCTTTTGTCAGCACAACAAGCCAGTGGTGATGGGAAAGTGTCAGCACTGTCCAGCTTCACTGGAGTCAAAGGGCCCAGACTGTCAAAGGTATTTAGGTGCCTTAAGATGCAGCTAGGAGCCTAGTGATGCCTAAATACCTTTACAAATCTGGCCCAAGGCCCCTTGAGCTCTATGTGAAGCTGGACCTAAATACTGTGGCAAGGTCCCTGGCTTCCCACCGTGCTCACTGAAATGTTGGGACCGCTTCATTTATACTAAAAATGGGCTGTGTTAATGAACGAATTAGGAGCACGAACAACAGTGCAGCTCCCACTCTCCTCCCCGGGTTATTTATTACATTCACTTTATTTTACACTGTCTCCCCTTTCTCTGTTTCAAAGCACCATGGATTTTTATGTTGGCAACGCACAATGGCATCGTGGATTTGGGTAGGGTTGAAGCTGGGCGGGGGGGGGCTGGCAGCTTGGAAGGGGCAGTTGAGGCTTTGGCACCTGAGGAGAGGCAGTTGAGGATTGTGGGGTCAGCATGTCAGCTGGATCTATCTGCTAAAATGAAGAGCAGTGGGATAGTGATCAGTGTTGTGCTTTATATCGTTGTTGTTAGGGTTCAGGGTTAGCATGCCATTTAGATGAATGGAGCAGGTCGCACCTTTTGGAGCAAAGGTTTCTTGCTGTCTGCAGACCTAGGCAGGTGTTGATTCATAGATTGTAAGGCCAGAAGAGATTGTTAGATCATCATCTGACCTTGCTGGAGACTCTCTTCACATTTCCCAGGTATCTTTGCGAGCATGAGAACTAGAAACACCCTTTTCCATACAAACCAAGCCTGCTCAAGTATCAGGGGGTAGCCATGTTAGTCTGTATCTACAAAAACAACAAGGAGTCTGGTGTTAGTCTTTAAGGTGCAAGCCTGCTCAGGCACTGGAGTGCAATCCCATGGCAAGGGGCGATTAATTCAGCTATTGCTGTTCTTTGGTCGGTGCTTTATTGTCATGTTTAGCATTGCTCCAGGGGGAATAACAACGAGGAGTCCTTGTGGCACCTTAGAGATAAGATGCCACAAGGACTCCTCGTTGTTTTTGCTGATACAGACTAACTCGGCTACCACTCTGAAACCAGGGGGAATAGATTCTCTGTTACTAGCCTGCTGCTACTACCCATTGCTTCTCTGCCTTTGCCACCTTACTTTCTTCTTCTCCCTTCCTTGCCGGTGTGGCTCTCCTCCATTTGCATCCTGGCAGGAGGCCTCATTTTCTTCCCCCATTCTCTCTGCTCAGATGTTCAGCAAGTAAATAGTTAATGCTGAGATTGAAAGTGCCATCATTGGACACCTCACTGAGATAAGTGAAGGAGGCAGAATTATTGCTCCAGGCCATCTGCAGATGCATGCACACGTCCCTGCATGGATTGTGAGCTCCTTGGGGTGGGGATTGTCTCTCTGGGGTGTGTCTGCCGGTGTCCAGCACACTGGGTCAGGAGCCAGCAGGTGCTACTGCAGTACAGATCAGGGGTAGGCAACCTATGGCACGCGTGCCGAAGGCGGCACGCGAGCTGATTTTCAGCGGCACTCACACAGCCCGGGTCCTGGCCACTGGTTCAGGGGGCTCTGCATTTTAATTTAATTTTAAATGAAGCTTCCTAAACATTTTATAAACCTTATTTACTTTACATACAACAATAGTTTCGTTATATATTATAGACTTATAGAAAGAGACCTTCTAAAAACATTAAAATGTATGACTGGCACGCGAAACCTTGTATTAGAGTGAGTAAATGAAGATTCGGCACACCACTTCTGAAGGTTGCCGACCCCTGGTACAGATCAATAATGGTACATGCGCTCTGCCTATGGAAGCTCACCTTTACGACCATGAGGGCTAGGTGGGTGTGTTGCCCTTGTTGGGGAGGTGCATGGTGCTGAAGTCTGCGAGTGGCACTGGGTGGTTGTCTAGATTTAGGGTGTGTGCTGTTCCCTACAGTGCTGTGTGGTGAAGGAGAGCGTGCTGCTCTGGGTTACTGCGTGGCTGACCCCCTGGTGGGTTAGCATGGTGCTCCCTAGGCTGGCGTGTGCTTCCCAGCTCCTGCCAAGGAGTTCGCTCCTGAATCAGGAGGTGCCTATTGAACTTCCCCACACTCCTGCTCTCACCCACAGCACCAGGGCCGGCTTTAGGTTTTTTGCCGCCCCAAGCCAAAAAATTTTTGGCTGCCCCCCACCCCAGCCCGGGGCTCTCTCTTGCACCCCCTGCTGCCCCAGCCCTGGGCTCTCTCTTTCCCCCCCCCCCACCCGCACCTCCTGCCGCCCCAGCCCTGGGCTTCCCCCCCACCAGTGCTGACTCAGCCCACTCCCCCCTCGCCTCCAGCCGGTCCGGTGCTGGCAGGGTCGGGGTAAGCAGTGGGGCTCCCGGGCCGCGCCTCAGCCCAGGGTCCCTCCAGCCAGGGCTCCCGCCTCCAGGACCGTCCGGGTCCCGGGAGGGCAGAGCCGGGGGACTGCCCCGGCAGGGGGCTGAGGAGCCGGGGCAGGGTAGCCCCAGAGGGAGTGGAGCCCCGGAGAGCGGGATGCGGGCCCCACACGGCAGTGCCCCGCCCTCTATGGCCCCGCTGCTGCTGCTTCTGGTCGCCCTGCCGCAGTCCCTGGGCGGCTTGGGCCGCTTTGCCCAGCCCCGGCTGTGGCACTGGGGGGCGGCAGCCCTGCAGCACCTGCAGGTGGCTCCGTGTGCCCCGCGGGGCGGCCCCCAGCCCGAGGGTCCCCCATTTGGAGCCTGCCCAACCCAGCCACAAGGTGCGGGCGCTGCTCCCCCGCGGCGCGAACCTCAGCGGCTCCAGGGTGCCCCCCGCGCACGACGTGCTGCTGCTGCCAGGGCTGGCTCTAGGCTTTTGCCGCCGGAAGGAGAAAAAAAAAAAAAAAAGGCCAGAATGCTGCCCTTGAAAATGTGCCGCCCCAAGCACGTGCTTGGTTTGCTGGTGCTTAGAGCTGGCCCTGCACAGCACAGACTGGCCCTTGTTCACTCCTTGTGGGTTGTTGGCACAAAGCCTCCTGTTCCTGAGCATGGGATTAGCGAAGCATCACATGGGGGCTGTGTAATGGGCCAATGTGTGAGGCTTGAGCTCCCGTGACTGTGGAGGTGGCAGGTCCAGGCCAGCACAAACTGATGCCAGGATGGGTGAATCGGTGTCCTTTGGACAAGGGCCAAGTGGTGGTTGTATTTTTGGGCTTTTATGTGTTCTCATCACTATGGAATCTGAACATGTCACAAACATCACCCCATTTTACAGGTGGGAAACTGAGGCACGGGGGCAAGGTGACTTTCCCAAGGTTTCACAGGGAGTCTGACAGAGCCAGGAATAGAGCTCAGATCTCCTGGGTTCCAGCCCAGTGCCTTAACCACAGGACCATCTTCTGTCTTTGTGGTTGGTGACCTACTCTGTGAGCTAGTTTAGGGTTTTTTTTGGCCTTAGAGCACTTTGGCGCCTGCTTTTGAATTTGGTTTGTGTTTTTCCCTCCCAGATCGCTGCCTGCTTAATGCCATCTGGTCAGCAGAGAACATGCCAGTTCTGGGCAGTGGTGAGGCCTGCTTCTCGCTCCCCACCTCGCTGTCTTGGAGGAGTCCTGGGCAGCAGGGGAACATTGCTCCTGGGTGTGGAATTTAGTACTACACTGTACAGTGCCCAGCCGTCACACCAGGGCAACAGGTTCCTCTCTCCAGTAACCCTCCGAAGCCTTGAGGGAAGCCCGGGCCTGTGGAGCCAAGGTTGTTTTGGCTGCTCTGCGCCAATAGAGCAGCAATCAAGCCTGCTCGGATAAACACGCAGATACAATCAGTTCAGATATAGACCCCTGTGCCCCAGGATGTTTCGCCGTGAATATTTTTATCTGCTGTGGCCGGTGCACCCGGTGGCTGCTGTGTTGGGCCTCTGGCCGCCCTGCGCACTTGGCTTGCAGAGCAGGGCTTCGGCAAACAGGATGCGGAAGGTTCACAGGTCGACCTGGGCTGAGCTCGGAGGATGTGCCATCAAAATAAGCAATGCTGAATAGGAAGATAAACAAACAGCCGGCTTCCAGCGCATTGCTGGCTGAGGCAGACAGGGCGAGCGGGGAGCGCAGGCATGGAGCTCGTGGGGTGGCTGAGAGCACTACCTGCTGACGTCAGGGAGACCGGGGGTCACAGTGCAGTGCCGTCCTTTCCCACCCCGGAGGCATTAGGCTGGGAGAGGTGCCAAGGAGGCGGCGTTTCCCTCACTGTGGCAAGGCAGGCCCCCTCCAGGCAGCATGGGGAGACCGGTCTCATGGGGAGGGAACCTGTGAGACAGGTGGAGCCTGTGTCCTGGGAGGAGAAGAGATGAGGGTCTTAGCGCTCGAGAGGGGAGAGGCCTGTGCATTAGATCAGTATTGCCTGGATCTCCCAACAAGCTACCGTGTTGCTCAAATGAGAGTCTGATGTGTGGGCTGGGGTCTAGGGCTGGAGAAATGTCTGTCCCCCGGCTGTCCTGTGTGGCAGGGGCTGGAAGTGCTGGAGGGGGCAGTGGAAGGGAAGAGCCTTGCGTCATTCACAGGTCAGGAGTGAGGCGTACTGGCTCGCCTGGCCCAGCCCAGCCCCTGCCTGCACTCTGCCTGACTCCCCCCGCCCTCTGCCTCTCCCTTTGTATAAGCACTAAAAATAAGCCCGTGGAGAGAAGTGGCCTGTGTTTGTTTAAGAGCCGAAGCCGGTGGTGGGCCGCGTGTTACACAGGGTGGGGACAGCGGCCCTTAAACACGAGCCAGCTCCGGGCAGCAGGGGAGGAAGCAACCGTCTGCCTACTTCCTAAGGGGAATGGTTTTAATTAGCACAAGGTGGTTGTGGCTTTGCAGCTGTGGCTGGCCAAGAGCAGGGCCTCCTGCAGGGCATGACACTGGGCACTGCGGGGCTGCTCGATGGGCGCCGTGCACAGGTGCGGTGCGCGCTGCGACGTTCCATCTCCGCTCTCATGCGGCAGGAGTCTTTGGGCGAGAGGGGCTATTAATGGTTTTAAATCCCCATTCTCCCCCCTCCCCTCTGCATGGCCTCCACCTCTCAAAAAGACTCCCAGCGTGGGGGCTTAGGAAGTGGGCCAGGGAGGGAACTGCTGCCACACAGGGCATCTGGGGGCCAGAGGGGCTCCCCCGGACAGACATTTCTCCAGCCCTAGACCTTGGCTTGTTGTATGCAACCTCAGAAATCGGTCGTGAACCTGGAAGGACATGAGCAGTAGTGACCTGGCAGACGGGGACCAGGTGGCCTGGGCTTGATCTCGCTGAGCCAGAGCCCTTTGGACCTTGCCAGGCCAGGGTGGTGACCAGGAAAGGGGGCTCTCTTAGAGCCAGGCTCAGGGCAGGCTGTGGAGAGAGGAGCAGGCCTGTGTGGGGCTCTTTCTCTAGCAGTTTAGCTGTTGGCTACTTGGGAAATGTAGCAATCCTGCCTGTTCACCTTCGTGCGAGTGTCTCGTACCGGCCAGGCCTCTCACTGGTTACCCAAGCTAGACGCCATCTGTCCCTGCCCCGCTCTGGTGTGGTGGTCTCTCACTGTCGGGACTGCCTGTGGCCAGCAGAGCGGTTTAGTCATGAAGCTGGAGTTTCGGAAGGAGTTGGCTACGCTGCAGAAATGAGCCAGCCTTGTTTAAAGCTTCTTGTTCCTGCTTCTCAGACTCTTGCCCCATGTGTGGGCCTTGGCGGGGGCACAGCTTGGGTAAGAGAGCACCTGCCTGCCTGTTTGTAGTGTGCAAGTGTATGTGGGTGGGGGTGTGCCAGGGTGAGACCATGTTGGCATAGGTGTGTGTATGCCAGGGAGAGAGCGTGTGTGTGCAAGTGGGCCAATACAAGAGCACGTGTGCAAAGGCGCATGTGATTTATTGAAGGTGGGGAGGTGTAAGTGTGTGCCTTGCCAGTGCAAGGATGAGCACAAAGGCACGTGTGTGGGATCACACGTGGGGCTGTGAAAGGGGAGAGTCTGCTTGAGAGTGCATGGAGGCCTGCACAAGGATGCATGTCAGTGCGTGACTGTGTGCGCGAGTCCGTACGTGGGTGCACGTTCTGTGCAAAAGCACACAAGGCTCCATGCAGGCTTTAATGGGGGGTCTCTGGGAGGGCACATGTAGTGGGGTGTGGGGCGAGGAGCAATCTCAGCCCTCTTTAACTGTGCTGCATAGCTAGCACCAGAGTGGGTTTGGGGAGTGATCCCGGCCCCTGTGCTGCGGAGCCTGAGCTCTGGCCTCTCCCCGTCTGTTTGCCATTAAGGCATGTGGCAGATGGTGGGCGGCTTTATTTATTTATTTATTTAGGCATAATCAGGTGAGGCGGGAACTTGGCCGGCACTTGCATTCCCAGCCGATGCAGGGGAACCACAGGCCGTTTACACAAGCTGTGAGTCAGCGGAGCTGCATGCTGCTAAAACCAGACTCGGCACAGCAGCCCCAGGGCAGCAGGCTGCCCGAAATAGAGCCCAGACCATGGGCAGGGAACAAGCCCCCAGGAACAGGGCTGGGACCAGACTGGCTGCAGGCCTAATGGTTGTGATTCCAGCAAGCCGTGTGTCCCCTCCCCCTCCCTGCCCCAAGGGCTGTGCTTGGGACACTTGAGTCACCGCGGTGAGTGGGCTGGCTGGAGGGATGTTTCACTAGCATGTTCCCTCCTGGGCGGGGTGGGGGGCCTGAGGCTTAACCCCCGGTGACTGTGGCAGCGACTGTTCCACAGCATTGGAATCTCTCGTCGCGTAGGTTGCACAGCACGTGTCCTGGGGCATGTGGTAAGGTGAGCCAGCCAGACCCCACAGCACACGTCATGAGCCCTGCTTTGCCCCAGCACGCACCCACCTCTGCTTCGGCACCTTCCCTCCCAGACCAGCTTATGCACTGTGGGCTTGACCCTGCCACCCCGACTCAGGTTCTGTTGACTTCAGCAGGAGCTTTGAGTAAAGATTGAAGGATTGGACCATACACAGTGTAGAAATTGCTTCTCTTAGCACTGAGAAAAGCCCTCTCTGGGGCACGACAGACGTGGCAGCTGATGAACAGCCACTTGACTGTGCGGTGCAGCCTGTTTGGCAATGAGGTGAAGGAGAGTTCTGTATCTAGTTGAAACTGAAGGGGTGGTGGTATAGGGAGGCAGAATGGAGCATGGCCAGAACATCGGGGCTGGCACCCGACTCCTGGGGAAAATGAGCACAGGTAGCTGTGGACTCAGGTTCTTATATGGTCTGAAATCCAGAGCAGTTCCAGCATGTGCAGGGCCCCTCCTCTGTAACTATTCCCCACACCACCCCCTGGGCTGGTCATCAAGGTGCTTTGTTGTATGAAGCGTAATAAATAAAGAACAAGAAGAGTGAGGGCAAGTGCAGGCTGGGAGAAGGGGGCCAGGCTGGTGAGGGGAGGGCCAGGCATGTGCACGGGCACGGGGCATGCATAGCTGCAGAGGAGCAGCTCATGGAGTGATTGATCTCGTGTCAGCGAGCAGTGGTTTGAGCCAGTGCCAGGTCTGAACTCAAACGGGAGCACTGACGGGGGAAAGCCCTGCTCAGAGCCCCCGTCCCCCTCCAGAATGCTGTGGGACTGGAAGACTTTGGGAGGGGAGATTCCTCCCAGATCTCCTTCATTCCCCCCTTTTGTCCCCAAACTCTGGCTGTGCCTCCCTCAGTCTCCTGCAGCTTGTCTGGAGCCCAGAAGGGCACTGCTGGGTCCTTGGGGTGGTGCTGTGATGAGGCGCTAGCTAGGCTCAGTGTTGCTGGGTGTGTGATTGACAGACCTGCAGCTCGAACAGCCGGGAGCAGTAATGGGGAGGGCACAGTACAGGGCAAAGCAGCCAGGCCTCACTGCCCCACTGAGTCCTCTCACTGCCCCAGGGGTGGACCGGGACACTAATTCAGAACACTAGAGCTGGGAAATTCATCCTGGCCCATCCAGCTCGCCCCCAAGGCATATGCAAGGTTAAGCCTATTGTACACCCCTAGCCTCTGCCTAGTCTGGTTTAAGGCTAGGGCTGTCCCTCTTCCCTGTGGGGACTGGTTGGATAATGATGTGTGAAGGAGTGAATTGAGCCCAGTGGCAGCGCCCTTGCGGGGTTTCACTAGAGGGACCATGTGATCCATCGGCTGCACTTTCTTTCATAACTTTGCCAAAGGAGACTGTAGTGGAGCAGGCCCGGCCCGGCCCACTGTCCTGCATGGGTGGGAAGGGCAGGGTGAAAACAGCCCCTCAGACGCTTTGTGTGTGTGTAGAAGAGCTGTGGCTGTGGTATGTATTGGTAGGAGAGAGATCCTGGATGCCAGGAGAGGCAGTGTGTCCTAGTGGAGAGAGCCCTGGACAGGGACCCAGAAGAGCTGTGGTCTGTTCCTGTTCCACCCCTGGGTGCCTTGGGCAAGTCCCTTCCCCTCTCTGTGCTCTGTAGAATGGGTCAGTGATACCGACCACTTTGTAAATTGCCAAGTAAGAATATTGTTATGAGGAGGAAGGTGTGGGTCCAGGGCCCTGTGGGAGTTTCTTTGAATTGCTTCTGGTTCTGTGCATGGGGCAGCTAGGCAGGGGAAGCCCAGGGTCTCTGCGTGCTGGAGCAGATGGTGCAAAGAGGGGAGGGATGGAATTTCCTGGGTCCTGGGGAACGCCTTGCAGAAGGGTCATTCTGTATGGATAGGAAAGGCTCTGCTTTAACCATAGAATCACAGACGATAAGGGTTGGAAGAGACTTCAGGAGGTCATCTAGTCCAACCCCCTGCTCAAAGCAGAGAGGACCCGGCTGCTGGCACAGAAACTAAGCAGGTTTGGAGAAGGTTATTTAAACTGCAGTCTGGAGGGGAGCGGCAGTAGGTGCTGGGCAGCGCTTGGGGGAGCAGGGAGATTTTAATGTTAAGGAATGAGATGGTGGGTGAAGCATATTGCTTTTGGGTTTTGCTTTTAATGTTTGGGACTGTCATGGTGACAGGTGCTCCAGGAATGGGTGAAAACACTGGGGTTAGTCCTTGTTCTCTCCCAAGCATCTCTTCGGCCCCACGGACTCCTCTCTTTATTGCTCTGCTTGCTAGAATTGAACCTTTCACTTAGGCTATGTCTACACTAGTACTTTTGTTGGTCAGGGGTGTGAAAAAAACACATGCCTGACCGACATACGTTTCACCGACAAAAGCACCGTGTGGACAACGCTACGTCAGCAGGAGACGCTCTCCCGCCGACATATCTACAGCTGCTCGTTGGGGGTGGTTTATGGATGCCTGCAGGAGAGCTCACTCCCATTGGCATAGAGACCTTACAGCAACACAGCTGCAGCGGTACAGCTGTGATGTCTGTAGTGTAGACATAGCTGCAGTAACAGTTTCGGTTTCTTGTTGTGGAGCCGTCACAGCATTGCTGTTTCCTGCTGGCCTGTCTGCCTGAGTCTGCAGCCACACAAGATGCCCTCCGTCAGAGACAGTTTAGGCTTAATGCTGTCTCACATGCCTAAGCTTTGGAATCACTTCCCCGCCACTGACATGCAGCCAGTGCTGGGACGGAGTGCAGCAGCTGTTAAACAGCCACACAGCTGTGCTTCCTGGCTCTTTAGGGAGAAGGGGACTCTCCTATCCAGCTGAAATTGCAGGGGCAATGCAAAGTGAGCAGAATGCAATTTTCCACTTTGGGCTTTGCCAGGATTCTGGTGTAAACATTGCTAACAAAACCAATCCCTGGGGGAAGTGTGGCAGACGAGGTGACCCATCAAAAGACATGGAACCCAAAGGGTCCCAGAAATAGTGGGGACCTACCTTCCAGTCACCAAGGCCTGAGCAGTGGTGCTGCATAACCCCCTGATTCGGGCACTGTGTATTTTACCAAGTGCTTGCAGCAGCCCTACACAGTGTAAATGACCCTGTCATGTTGTCCCACTCTGAATCTCTCCACTGGCTCGCCCTTTCCCATCACATCAGCTCTGAAATTCTTGGTCTTGTTGTCCAACCCCACCTGCTGTAACTGCCTCGCCTGGCTTGCTGAGTCAGTGAGTTGTACTAGTATGGCCGTGCTAAGGACTGCCTTACAAATCAGACAGGCTGGAGAGAGCAGCAGTGCTGTGCACGTGGCTGAGCTGTCTGCCTCGCTGTCACCCTCCTTGTCCCACTCATCCTGTCCCCACGGTTTCACTTGCTGTGTCGTGTCTCAAATTGAGATTGCAAGCTCTTTGGGGCAGGGACCATATCTTCTGTTCAGTGCCCAGCACCCTTTTTGGTTCTATAAAATAATAATCAGGGTGTTCCCTGAAGTGTCCCTGCTGGTGAGCAAGGCCCTTTCCTTTGCTAGCTCCTCTCCTCCCTTCCTGCTCATCCCCCACCAGTTGTATTCCACTCTTCTTTCAGTACACAGCTTCTTTTCTCTATGCTAGTGGAGCCGCTTCCCAAATCCCACACTGCTCTGAGCTGACTGGTGTGCCAGGCAGTGCCGAGAGGTGGAGAGCATTGTCCAGAGCAGCTGGGCACATCTGTGCAGGAAGTGACACCACCATCGATGTTTTGTGCCCTAGTGGGGTGCGGTATTAGATATAATCTGAGCCTCTGAATCGAATCCGGTCTAGTGGCCCCTGAGCAGTTCTCTTAGCCTTCCTGTGGTTGCCCGCTCCACGCTGTGTATGTATTTATCTGTGTAAGGAAACAGGGCCATTCATGTATTTCTCTGTCTATTTATACCTCTCCCTTTCTGTATTTAGTGTATGCTTAGGCAGAGAGGGCAGATTATGCCTGGCTGAGTGATGTTCTTGGCTCCAATGCTGGCTGGAATTTTGTCTTGGAATGTATCCTGAACCACTCTAAAAACACAAATAAATCTGTATATGTGTGTGTGTACACACATACACACAAATATATAGACAACTTATAGAGAGACATGTGTATATGAGCTATTTATACATTTTACTGCTTACATGCATTCATACAAATACATATGGGGGCTTCAGTGAGTGCAATACCTCATTATCAAAGGGCCACGTGGCTTTCCATTGGAAACCAGGGAATTATTAAAATACATAAATACATGTGGTTGATAGTCTCCCGTTTCCTTCTCTCAGAGGGCTGAGAACACCCCTTTGTCTCCCAAGGCTGCTCCCCGACAGACGGACTCTGCTGTGGCTGTGTATTGCACAATACTCTGCTCCCACTGATCCACCACTCCACCCTTCCCCATAATAAAGCACTAGTAGCTCCGGTGGTACCCACCAATTCTCCGCCCAGTGCTGGCCGGCCCTTAGTCCCTTTAGTCAGTTTCCTGCTCTGCGTGCCTCTGAGTAAGGTTTCTGTTACCCATGATTCACAGGATTGTTCAGGACTTCCTGGAAGGTGGGGAGTTTCTGCTGAATTGATCCGCGGGTGCCCAGATTATAGCAGTTGATTGTTCAAGGAGTGTAACAAGGAGAGGTCAGATGAAAACAGGACAGGGAAAAATGAGATTGAATATCGGGTAAAGATTCCTAATGGTGGTGTGGTGAGTGTTCTGAACTGCTGAGTCATCCCTGAGCCCCAGTGGTCTGAGTGCTCTGACTCTGCGCCTGATGAGTCATTTGAGGTAATTACCTGCGAGTCCGAAGGGTCCAGCCAACCCATAAGCAAGGGTCTAATTGGTGACCCCAAGGCAGGTATATAGGCTCCTAATGAAAGCAGTCACTTCAGTCTGCTCAGTGTCTCTACCTTGTTGGGGATGCTCCTGGATACCTAGTCATTCTAACAGACTGCTCCTGCGTAAGCCAGGGCCAGTCGCCCAGCTGTCCTGACAGGCTGTGAGGGAGGTGGTGGAAGGCCTTGGGGCACTTACCCTGGGTTGGATGAGGGGCTGGAGAATAAGCCTGCCTTGCCTAAGGGGCATGGACTGGATGGGACCCCGTGGCCATTTCCCAGCTTGTGACTGAGAAGCCTGAAAATCTCATAAATATAACATGACAAGTGAGTTCAGAATTTCAGACTGATGTATGTAGGACAGCTGAACATGGAAACTTGGCCTCTTAGCAGCCCTCACTGAGGAGTGTGTCCCTGGCTGAGTTTGGGAGAAAACCACAGTGGGTTGGTAATGGAGTTAGTAATGTTGGCGGCTGTGCATGTGCAGGGGAAGGCTTGTTTGAAGCGGGGGGTGGACATGGAGATTTCCCTCCACATGTGCTCAGGCTTGGGCTCAGTTAGCCAGTGGTGTCAGTTCTTGTGGTATTTGATGTTTTCCTTAAAGCCCCAGCTTCTGGAGTCATGTGATTATGGGAGAAACTCAGCTTTCATTTTTTTTAAAATGAAAATTTGTAGCCTTGCTGGTTGTGGAGGGAAGCTTGAAAACAGGACTTGAATGGAACCTAAAGACTCAGAAACCAGAAGGCAAAGAAAAAGACCCCACATTTATAACAAATTGCATGATTTGTTGGGCCTGACTCCTGATTTGGCATGGGGTTGGAAGTACTGCTTATCACTGGAATTGCTTAGCAGTTTAAGCCATTAGTCCACATTAAATCTTTATAGCAGTTTAGTGGAAGTTTAAAAAAACAAGAGGGAAGTTAAATCCCCAAAACTCTGTTAATGTGCCAAGAAGGTCAGACTGTTGAGGAAAGGCAGAAGTGCAGGGTCCCACAGCACCACTGACCTGTCTGCACTACACTCTAGCCAGCTGTATTCGCTAAAATTAGGCTTGGCAGAATTCAATTCTTCTTTTTTTACAATTGAACAGATAATGTTGATGTTTCTTTTTATCAATTTAAATGTTCACGGTTGCGGGAAATTATGGGCAGGGCTTAAATTCAGCTGGAGCTGTCTGGAGGGAAGCTCCACAAAATATTTTCAACCCCGTGCAGTTTTTATAGTATGTTGGGGGGGGCTGTGGGGGGCTCCGGGAAATATTCGAAGAGAATTTAAGCCCTGATTCTCAGCGTGTAGGTCAAACAGTAATAATGACAGTAGACACAGAGATTCTAAAAAGTTAAAGCTTTCTAACTATTAAAACACAAATTGTCCATGTCACATATCAAAATATACGACGTAATTATCCTTAAATCAAACTCTAATAACTTCTCAAGCAGCATTTTCTGACTTTGCCTATCTGTAAATTTCGATTATTCTCGATGGAAATATTTTTTCATGGGTTTGTGTGTGTCCAGTAAAATTGACATTTACTGATAAAAATGGAATCCTTCCAAGCCTATCTAAAATACAGAGTCATGCTCAAATGGACATCGTGGGGAAGCAATCTTCCCCTTGTATTTCTGGACTTTATTTTAACTCTGCAAATTTAGGGCTATGTTTGCATCGTGTTTTCCATTCAGCTTGCTCAATAAGCATCTCAAGGAGGGAGTAAAGAGTTTGTTAATAAATTCTCTAATGAAACTACGATGGCAGGAGTGTTGTGTTGCCAGTGAGGTCCGAGGAATAACAGAGTAACCTAGGGGGACTGGAAACGTGGGTGAAAAATACCATGCAGTTCTCACTGAAACAGTGCAGCTAATCTGTCTGGGGAAAATAATCTGCAAGCCAGTGCCCGCATGGGTCAGATTGCTGACCTAGGCTTAGAAGGGAGAGTGGACACAAGTGGACCAGGAGTGATACTCTATGGCAGTAGAACATGCCAGTGCAATTTTGGGGCTGCATATGCACAGAAGTCACATCCTGGAATAGGGAGGGGAAAGTCCTTTTCTGTAGGCTCTGAAGAGACTTTCTCCTCCCTCCGAACATTGTGCTGAGTTTTAGAAAACATGGGTGAAATCTTGGCCCCGTTGAAGCCAGTATCCGTTGACGCCAGTGGGCCAGACTTGCACCGCACATTACCAGGTTGACATTGAGAGACTGAAAGGGGGTTCTGAGAAGAGCCACAGAAATGATCAGAAACTGAACTAGGAGAAAAGAATAAAAGAGCTAACTCTGTCTGTCTTGGCTCAGGGAGACTAAGGGGGACAGAAGTGGATAGCTGTTTGAATGGTTTGAACCCCAAGGAGAGGGAGCAGTTATTTACAGGGGTGTAACTGAGGCTGGGGAAAGGGGTGATGTTTAGGAAGGGAAAGTTGAAACTGAATCTCAGAAAAAAACTCCCTGGCAGTGCTATGGCTTAGGTGTGAATTTGCCTCCCCAAGGAGAGGGCGGGGAGCCCCACTGCTGCAGACACTGAAAACTAGGCTGCATAGAACACTAGTGGCTGTGGGGACGTGGACTAGCAGAGACCCATTATCTCTCCTCCATCCCTAACTTCTCTCTGACCGAGGCCTGTGTCAAGTTATTTTACCTGGTGTCACTGGAGATCCTGTTCTGTCCCCACCTTTGTGCAGAGGGCCTGCGCAGTCTGTCTGATCTCT
This sequence comes from Terrapene triunguis, assembly GCF_002925995.2. Taxonomy (NCBI): domain Eukaryota; kingdom Metazoa; phylum Chordata; order Testudines; family Emydidae; genus Terrapene; species Terrapene triunguis. The sequence continues at coordinate 359,231 of NW_020664413.1, forward strand.
CTACAGCCCCTGTCACCCTGGGCTCAGAGGGCAGGGCTGTCTGAACATATGCCAACCCCTCTGCACGGTGGTGAATTTCACTCCAACCTCTAACCTGTTTGTGACTCTTTCTTAGCTTAGTTTGCTTCAGTATCATGTGGCAGTGAATTCCACAGGTTAATTAAGTGTTGCATACAAACATTATTTTGTTTTGTACATTGGACATGTATTGTCTCTTTAATTTCATAGCAAGTCTTCTTGTTTTTCTGTTATGGGATGGGATAACTAGTTGCTTGACTGGCCGCCTTGATGACATTTGTTATTCTATAGCCCTCTGTTATGTCTCCTCTTAGAGTCTTCTGCCCTAATGAGACAGTCCTACTTTTTGGACTTGTTTTTCTTTAGTGTCTCTCTTCCTGCTGTGTCTGGATCACGGGTGAATGCTCAGACAATGTGTGTGTGACCCTCACCCAGAGGAAGGCTGCAGCTGCTGAACGGAACCTCTCTACCAAGCAGAGATGATTTTCATCATTTCTCTTTTGGTTAATTGTCTTTAGTGCTGGGCGAAGGTGCCGGTTGGGAAACCCCGGTGGTGAACTCACCTGTATAGCCACAGAGCTGTGCAATGGCGGTGCTAGCTTCCCCACAGTGCACCTCACTCCTGACCCCTCTTGGGCAGAGAGGGGAGTTCAGTCTCAGCAGCCATTCCACTCTTGATGCTTCTGCCTCTCGCTAAGTCCAGCCGACTTGCATTGCTGGGAGCTGGGGAACCCTCACTTCAGTTTTGCTTGAAAATTTTTTATTCCCATTGTAGTATCATTTTAAATGGGCAAAGTGATATAGATTTTTCATAGGAAAGCGGTAATGTACATGTGCTTCAGGGGCACTAATGAAACAGCTGTGGCCCCCACTGCCAGGCACCTGGGTTCAGATCCTCTGATAAGCAACATTTTGACTTTTTTCTCTAGCTATATGATATACACAGTGTATGTGTGCCTGTCTGTGTGTGCATGTGTGTACCGTACAGGTGAGCTGCTGGGGCTCCTCCGCGGAGCAGGGCCAGGGTCTGAGGTGTTGCACCAGACACTGCTGGCAGGGCCAGTTCTGGCTGAGGAGAGGTGTGCTTGAGGAGCAGGCGGTGGTGGAGATGTTAAGGGCTGACTTGTTGGCTGCACTGTGGGGGCTCAATGCTTGCAGTTTCCAATCAGGACTCGAATGTGGGCATCTCTGAGGGTCCTGTTGTGAGGCAGAAGGGGACAGCCTGTCTGGAGGGTAACCATACAGGCCTAGAGAGATGACCGGCTAAAGGGGGCTCTAGCTCTCAGCTCTGGCTGTGCGTTATGTTGCTTATGCTGCCTGAGGAACTGTGGTCCCTTGGTGCCATTAGTGACGGCTGTAGCTCAGGGCAGAGCCGCAGGAGCCCTGGGTTCCTCCTGCGTCCTCCGCGCTGCCCTGTTTCAGAGATTGAGAGGTGGTTGCCCCTCCACACTCAGGGGGCCAAGCTCCCTCCCAAAGGCACCATTTGCTGGTGGGGCAGAGACCTGGGAGAAGTCTCCTGGCACACCCAGAGTGCTGCAAGTGTTTGCTGGTTTGAGGTCGTGTCGTCGTTCCCCCCACCCCGTTCGCTGAGCTGGTCAAGCCCTCTGTGCGTCAGGGCCATGGGGAGGGGCTGTGTGCCACACCCCCTGCCCTCTCCATTGTGGCTCTCTGGATGTTTCAGCATCTCCTCATGCCAAGAGACTAAAGCTAAAGCCAGTTTGGATTTTGTTGGTCCTGCTGAGCTCAGGAGTGTTGGAGCTGAGCAGGTGGCTCCCAGCCAGTAGGGGAGCAGGGGTCTGACATACTGGCGATACAGGCCTCCCACCCGGAGGAGGCCAGCACTTTGAACGTTCAGCGTGAACCTGCCCCTCCACTTTCGATGAGAAGAACGCTCCCATTGGCCTCTAGAGAGGGGACCTTGGACCCAGCACTTGGTGTTCTGGCTGGTGGTGGGAGCCCTGCTCCCCTCTGTCAGCTCCTTTGGGATTAAACTGTAGCCATGCTACCTTCTTCTTGGATCCTGGCCCAGCTCTCCAGGTAAGCAGGGCTGGGCCTAGGGCAGTACTGGAATGGAAGGCCTCCAAAGGACTGCAGGGAGCAGTGTGGGTGACTCCGCAGGGGGGAACTTCTGTGCCCCAGTGTGGTGCTAGGGGGTGCTGTGCTGCTGTAGGGGCTGACTCTTGGATGAAATTTACAGCTGAGGTCTGGCCCTTTTCTGGTCATCAGATGCTCACTGGCAATCTTTGTAGTTGCCGAGGCATTAACCTCGGTGTTGTGATCAAATAGCAGTTTAGGTTCACATAGACTAAATCCCCCTTGCCATTTCCATTGGATAGGCTAGTCTCCTTCACTTCCTATCCTCAATTGCTATTCATTGTTCAACAGCTACCATATTCTGCCCCAGAGGCCGCTGCACTGCAGTGGTCGGTGAATCAATTCCTTTGCAATTAGTTAAGCACTTTGGGGTGCAAGTGCTAGAGAAATACACAGAATGTATTATACTTTAAGGGGAGGCTGGTTAATTTAATGGCTGGAAAACCCCAAATATTTAGGGGCTCTTGGCAAGTAGGTGACTGGGCATAGGGGTTAGAAGTCCCTGAATAAAGGATTGTGCTCTGGTTTAATGCTGATCATCCTGCTCTCCCATGGCCCAGGATAAATGGCCTTTCAGGTGCTCCCTTGCTGCTAGCCTCTGACCCTCCTAGCTGGAAGGGAATCTCTAACGATCCAACTGCCGAATCTGAGGATCCTCTGTGCCTGGTCTCACTGGGACCAGCTCAGCCTCCGCTGGGGCCGGAGTCCTTCCAAACCCCATCCCAGACAGACGGATATCCCAGAACCCACTCACCGCAGAATCTGTCCCAGGGGCCCCTGCTCTCAACCCCTTTGGCTGAATGAAATGGCCGTTATTCTGTCGGCATGCGTGTGCCCAGCCTGTCCCTTTCTGTGACTGTACAGTACACACGGCTAAATATATGTCTGTCTAGATGTAAGAGTTCAGAGCGGCTGAGCGATGCTTCCTTTCTATACCTCTTTTCATGGGAGAGCTAATGAGATTCATGTCATTAAAGGGCTGATGTTTTGTGGGATGAGAGACTTTTAAACTGGATGTGTTCTGGCTTAGTCATGGCAAATATTTACCAAAAAAAAAAAAAAAAAAAAAAAGGGACATACCATATAAAATTAGAGTTCTGAAAATAGTATTTAGAGCGAGCGAATGAGCAAGGAACCCAAAGCAGAAAATACAGCCCAGTCTGTTCAGGAGCGAGGGGAAAAAAGCCAGAGATAAAACGAGAGAAACCTCGGCAGTAAAAACAGCATCTTGGTAAATAGACGATTAAAAAAACTTCTGACCTGCTTTATGGCTTTCTTGGCTGCCGTTCAGCTGTTCTGCCGTGGCCGGCACGCAGGGAAGGTAGCAGGAGCCGGCGTCTGTGTGGATGCTTAGTGCCCTGGGACGCAGTGCTCCCCCCGCAGAGCAGCCGCGCAGGCGTTAAATTTAGCCACATAATGATGGCCCTGAGGAAGCAGCCTCTTGTAGCCATGCTGTAATTACTGCCTCGCTTATAAATTTTATTTTTTCTTATTATGTTTCCTCCTCCGCCGCCTCCTCCTCCAGCACATGAGCTGCCTGGGGAAGGCCCTTCCCCCCACATCAAAGCCACTGCCTTAGCAGGGTCTCTGAGGAGCCTTGGGTACCAGTGTGGTGATGGGCTGGGGCAGACTGAGCCCAGCCAGCCAACAACTCACTTCACTTCCTTGATCAAGGGGATGGGGGGATCCTAAAGATGATTCTGGCCCCAGTGCAACCCTCCAGGCTTTGTCCAGCTAATCCACCCCCAGCCCAAAGCTGGTGTGATCAGGGAAACCCTGTGCATGGCAGCGAGACTTCCTGGGGCTTGCCCTTTCCCAGGCCTGCTGATTGCCAGAGATGCCTCCCCAGGAGCTGGAGCCTGCCCCCGAACACTCCCCTGGGCAATGTGGCCAAGTTAGCACTGGAGCCCACAGCTCTGAATCATGCTGGCAGGGCAGGACAGGGCAGAGGGTGCTGCTCTGTTGATGCCCCTAGTGCTCCCTTGCTGTGAGATGTTTCCTGGATAACACCCAGGCTACTGGGAATCCCTTTCCTTCCCAAGCTGTCGCTGGAGAGCTTTGGCCAGGGCTCAGCGTACTGTGCACTGTTTCTGCAGGGTGCTGAAGGCAAAGTGAAGCCAGGCCTAGGTGGGGATGGTCCCCAGAGAGTCTCGGAGAGGAGTGCTGGCCCAAGTCCCTGAGGGATTTCCCACAGTTGCTTCCCTGACCCCTCTCACTCTTACATTGACATTTAACCCTATCAGGGGGCTGGTCGTGGGGAGCCCTGAGTCCCCCATTTCCCTTTGTGTGCAGGATGCCCCTTTCCCCCCATCTTGCCCCTGTAGGTGCTTTGAGATGGGAAGAGAGTTTTATTCTTTAACCCTGTGTATTGGCCAGGCGCCTTCCCATATGGGCCGATGGGGCTGTGGGGGAGGCAGTGTCAGGCCATGGGGGATGTCTGGCTGGAGGAGCTGGACCCTCTTAAATAATGTACAGCTGGTGGCTAGTTCATCTTGTTCTGCAGAGTGCCCGGCTGGAGCCCCAGAACCTGGGCATCTGGAGAGCCTCTTGCAGGTGGGGAAGTGGTGGAAATGGGAAAAGCAAACAAGGGTGAAAGCTGGTCCTGGTGCCCCTCCCCTGTTGCTTTGCGCTGCCCCGTCTTGTGGGGAAGGTCAGAGGGGATGACTTCTGCTGGAGCTGGTGCAACTGGGGGACAGTTTCAGGCTCGGCAGGAATGTGCCAGAAAAGGTCTTGTTCGGCTCTTGTTTTCCCAAAACAAAGGAAGCAGCCTTGCATTGCTGGAAGTCGCGTGCTCGGGCTGTGCTGCCTTGTTACCATCCGATAACCCAGCGACCCAGGCGCTGCCCTTCTCCTCACCCGCCAGGCCCTGCACTAGGGGATGTGAACAGCTTCCGCATTGTTACCCTCTGCAGAGATTCACTTTCCGCTCGGTGTGCGGAGGGGCAGTGGGTGTTGCGGGGAAGGCATGGGAGAATCTGTGGTCCCTTTTGAGGTGAGATTACAGTGGTGGTGCTGCACTGGGCTCCAGTGAAGTGCAGCAGGGAACCCAACCTTCCAGGATTGGCCTGGACTCACCAGGAATTAAAGATTAATCTTCAATTAAAGATTATGTCGTGTAATGGAACCTCCAGGAATACGTCCAACCAAAATTGGCAACCCTACCCCAAGGTCTAAGCTTCAAAAGAGAGAACATAGCCGCTGCCCTCATCTGTAACGCAGATGCATGGCCTATGGGAACTACAGGTCCCATCATACACTGTACCACCCTGGTCCAAGTGGCCGATGGAAAGCATAGGTTAGAATTTGGGGGTAAATGTAATAGATTCATCGATTCCAATACCAGAAGGGCCCATTGTGAGCATCTAGTCTGACCTCCTGTATAGCACAGACCAGGGAACAGCCCCACCCATCATTCCTAGAGCAGAGCTTTTAGAAGAACATCCAATCTTGGTTTAAAAATGGTCAGTGATGGAGAATCCACCGTGGCCCTTGATAAGTTGTTCCAATGGTTAATCACTCTCACTGTTAAAAATTTACACCTTATTTCTGAATTTGTCTAGCTACATCTTCCAGCCATTGGATCGTGTTAGACCTTCTTCCTCTGCTAGACTGAAGAGTCCATTATCCAATATTTGTTCCCCAGGAAGGTACTTACAGACTGTGATCCAGTCACCCCATAATCTTCTTTTTGTTAAGATAAACAGAAGGTACTTTTGTCTAATGCTATAAGGCAGGTTTTCAAATCCTCTAATCATTCTTGTGGCTCTTCTCTGCCCCCTCTCCAATTTATCAACAACCTTCTTGAACTGTGGGCACCAGAACTGGACACATGAGTCCAGCAGCGTCACACCAGTGCCAAATACAGAAGTAAAGTAACCTCTCTGCTCCTCCTCGAGATTCCCCTGTTGATGCATCCCAGGATCACATTAGCCCTTTTGGCCACAGTGTCACGTTCAGCTGATTATCCACCAAGACACCCAAATCATTTTCAGACACTGCTTCCAAGGATAGAGTCCCCCATGCTGCAAACATGGCCTGCATTCTGTGTTCCTAGATGGTACACCTTTACATTTCGCCATATTGAAACACACATTGTTTGCTTGCACTCAATTTACCAACCAATCCAGATTGCTCTGAATCAGTGACCTGTCACTTCATTATTTATCACTTCCTCAATTTTCGTGTCATTTGCAAACTTTTTCAGTGATGATTTTGTGTTTTCTTCCAGGTCATGGATAAAAGGTGTTAAATGGTGTAGGGCCAAGAGCTGATCCCTGTGTGACCCCTCTGGAAAAATACCCGCTCAATGACTATTCCACACATACAATTACATTTTGAGACCTATCAGTTAGCCAGTTTTTAATCTGTTAAATGTGCGCTATGTTAATTTTGTATCGTTCTAGTTTTTTAATCAGAATGTTGTGCAGTACCAAGTAAAATGTGTGTTTAAAAAATGAAATTACAAGGCCTTTGAAATTACCTGTGTTCCAACCGGAGCAGCCATCTCTGCATCTCACTCTCTGCCATCAGATAGGGGATGCTGGAATGGGGACAGGTAGTGCTCTCTGCACTGGATTCATTTCCTGACCATTCTGTACCAAATTCTATTCACTAGCCTCATCCGTTTCCTTTGTGTTGAGACCCGGCTGGCGGCACTGTCTGTGTGTGGCTGTGTTGCTGTATGGTCCATGAGTGACTCCCTGCTCCTCCTAGAAAGGCAATGGCAGCTCTGAAACGCACTGTCTGGAGGGGCTCTTTGCTGGTCCAAAATAGCATTTGTGGCTTGTCTACACAGGAAGTGATACCGTAGGAGGTGTGGAATTTAAACCGCTATCGTTATCCTGGAGTACCTTCGGGGAGGTGACACTCCCTCTGGAAGCAGTTTAAGCTAAGCCAAGAAAAGGCACTCGTATTGTGGGATGAGAGTGTCTCCACAGGGAGCTGTGCTGGGGAAAGGAGAGTGGTGCAAGTGAGAAAATCTCCTGTGTAGACAAGCTCTTGAGACCTGTTGTGCTCATTGGATGGCTGGCCTTTGGCATGACAGGTTGGCTAACCAATCAGGTGGACTCTGACCTCACCAACAGCCATTCAGGGAGCTTGCCATGTATTCAGCTATTGAAGCTGCTGTAGGATAGTCACCTCTAAACAGATAAAATCCCCTGCACTGGGCAGACGCCATGGGAGCGATCAGCACTCCCGGCCGTAGCCCAGCGCAGAATTAATGGGCATTTCTTGGCCTGGATGTGCCATTCAGTTGTGGTTAGAAAGATGGCCTAGGAAAATCAGCTGGTGCATCAGAGCCTGGGCATCCTCCAGTGGAGGAACCTGACTGTACGTGGCATGTGGTGCAGTTGGGCCAGGGCCCATTCCCCTTCTCCCCCAGTGGGGCCATTAGAGGTGGGGGGCTGCCTGGAGGCTTTATCTCACCAAGTGGGCTCAGTCACTAGTGTGTGATCTAGCAGTCTCTACAACTGTGCTGGCCACCTCCCAGTGCAGACAAGACATGAGCCCTGCCCCAAGGAACTTTAAAAGAGCAGGAGGGAATGGAGTCTGTGTGTGTGGTGGGGGACATAAAAACAGCCATACTAGGTCAGACTAATGGTCCATCTAGCTCACTGCCCTGTCTTCTGACAATGGCTGATGCCAGATGCTTCAGAGGGAATGAACAGAACAGGGCAATTATTGAGTAATCCATCCCCTGTCCTCCAGTCCCAGCTTCTGGCAGTTGGAAGTTTAGGGACTCTCAAAGCATGGGATTACATCTCATGACTGTCTTGGCTAATAGCCATTGATGGACCTATGCTCCAGGAACTTATCTAGTTCTTTTTTGAGCCCAGTTATAGTTTTCGCCTTTACAACATCCCCTGGCAAGGAGTTCCACAGGCTGACTGGGCGTTGTGTGAAAGTACTTCCTTATGTTTGTTTTAAACCTGCTGCCTGTTAATTTCACTGGGTGACCCTTGGTTCTTGTGTTATGTGAAGGGGTAAATAACACTTCCCAATTCACTCTCTCCACACCATTCCTGGTTTTATAGGCCTCTATCATATCCCCCCTTAGTCGTCTCTTTTCTAAGATGAACAGTCCCAGTCTTTTTAATCTCTCCTCATATGGAAGCTGTTCCATACCCTTAATCACGTGTGTTGCCCTTCTCTGTACGTTTTCCAATTCTAATATAACTTTTTTGAGATGGGGCAACCAGAACTGCAGGCAGTATTCAAGATGTGGTTGTACTATGGATTTATATAGTGGCATTAGGATATTTTTTGTCTTCTTATATAACTCTTTCCTGATGGTTCTGAACATGCTGTTAACTTTTTTGAGTCCTGCTGCACACTGAGCAGATGTTTTCACAGAACTATCCAGGATGACTCCACAGTCTCTTTCTTGAGTGGAACCAGCTAATTGAGACCCTAGGATCCCCAGGCAGGGTGAGGGTCGCTGTGCAAGGAGGGGCAGCAGCGCCATGCAGCAGGCTGGGGCACACTGTCTGTGGTACTTCTGTGGCTGCCTCACAGCCGTGACCATATCTCTCCTCACACGCCCCTGTGCGTGACTTACCCAGGCTCAAACAGGAGGCTGTGTTGGAGCCAGGAACTGAACCCGGGTCTCCCGCATCACTGGAGCATCCTTCTTTCCATCCCCTGGATGCAGGGAGAAGAGGATGGGGCTCAGTGTGGTAGCCTTTCTCTTCTGACGATAGAAGTTCATTTATTTGCTCAGTTTGTAGGAGAGGTGAGCTGGGGAGGGTCTCAGGGTCCTAGTACGCATCTGTGTGTATTGCAAAATAAGCACCCAGGTTAGCAGATGTTGCAGTCTCTGCTCTGAAAACATGCAGGGCAGGAATAGTAGGGGCCTGTAGGTCAGGATTGAGGGGCACCGGCAGCGCTGTGCAGGGATGGGAAGCCAAGGGCAGGAATAGTGGGGGGGCTGCGGGTCAGGATTGAGGAGCATTGCAGAGCTGTGCAGGGGATGGGGGGCGTCCAGTGTTGGATGGTGCAGATGAAGTGCAGAGCTGTAGGGGAGACACTTGCTCAGCCCTCCCTGCAGCCTGTGCCATCAGTTCCTTCTGTCAGCCACAAACATTATTAATGGAAAAGGGCGCAGCTTTGGGGAGTGTGTGGGGCTGCAGCCAGCCCCTCGCAAGGGCCAGTGTGAGGGCAGGTATTGTTCAGAGGCATGTGCCTGCTACCTCTTTGGGAGGGGGCAGGTAGCTTGGAGCCCTGGCACACAAGCCCCTGGTGAAGTGAGGTGAGGCACCTATACATCGCTGGCATGAACCTTTTATTTCAAAAGGGTCATTTAAAGTTTGCCCCCAGCTTGCCCCGTCGTGTGTTGGGCACAGCCCTGCTTTGGGACCCCTGTGAGTGGGGTGGGAGTTCTGTGCCTCCCTCGCTCCGGCAGCTGTGTGCAAACATGGGGAGGAGTTCCTTGGGTGCATACTCCCCGTCAGGATCCCTGCACTGGCACTGGTACAGGGACGGGGCTCAGGCATTGCCCCTCCTCCCCCAGGCTGCATGGCCTCTCCAGGCAGGTCAGGCTGGTGGCACTGACTTAAAGCTTCTGTGTTCCTGTCATGCTTGAGAGAGACACAGCCAAGCAGTCCCACACAGGGATTTCCCTACACCCCCTCTGGGGGGGTGTACACTCCCCCTGAATTTTCCCAACACCCCCCCGCCCCATTTTGTGAACTAGTTACATGCAGTGTTGCCAATTTAGTGATTGTTTGGAAATTTGAATTGAAATTGAAACATTAATACACACTTTAAAAGCACATACAGGGTATGATAAAATATGTGTATCTGAAAAAGTATAATAGATTTGAAAAGTATGAACATAGACTAGCTTCCTTATACAGCTGTTGTTTTTTATGACAATGTCAGTGCATTCATTTTGGTGATGTTGGCCAACCTAATAATTTCAAATTATGATTTGTAAGCAAAGTCTAAATGAGCTTTCCCTGATAGCTAGTGATGAGCTGGGGGTTGGGGGGAAAGGCTTCAGGACCAGATTGTATTTACATTCACACGTAATCTACCTAGGTATCCAGCAAACAGAGCTGTGTTGCCAAGTGATAGATTTTGGCTGGGGTTGGGTTACAAATCACTTGAAGAACAACAAGGAGTCTGGTGGCACCTTAAAGACTAACAGATTTATTTGGGCATAAGCTTTCGTGGGTAAAAACCTCACTTCTTCAGATGCATAGAGTGAAGGGGTGGTGGTGGTAATGAAGTAGTGTTGTTCTTATTGTACGAGTAAAGGGCAATAGAACTGTACTTAGCCTGTGCTGATTGAGGGCATCATGAGAGAGGGTGGGGACAGGTATTTTGCTTGATGGTCTGCCTGAGCCGCAAGTACTATTTGACCTGCCTCTCTCCACTGTTTAAAGACAGAGCTGATTAGGCTCCATAGATAGTCTTTTGTTTTGTTAAGTGACCACTACAGCTGAAATCACCGATAATCAGGTCTAAGTGCTTAGATCTGCTGTGGAACAGTGTTTCTGTGGAAGAGATGGCCTAGTCTGCACTAGCAGCGAGGTTCCCCCACTGAGAGCTCAGCTGAAATCACTGAGAGCGGGGTGGAACCTCAAGAGACCAACTTGCAGAGGTCACAGTGGCAGGTGACGGCGCTGGGCCATTGGCAACAGATTGATGGAGTGAACAGTGGCACAATGAACAACAGTGGCCAGAGTGAACAGTTGGAGGAACGAGCAAGATGCCTTCTTGCCCCCCACCTGGGAGGTGAACTCATGTGAAAGCACCTCTGAACTCTGAGTCTCCACTGACCAAGGACAACATCGGTGAGTGTTAATGAGGCTGTTAAGAATGCTGGAGACACAACACAGTTCATGGGAACAAACATGGGTGTGGCAACATACTTTCTATTTAAGCAAGAGATACCACACACTACAAACTGGAGGCCAATGTTAAGTGCATTGTCACTTGTTCATCCTGAAGTTGAACCCTGGTTCCAAACAAGACCAGCAAATGCTCACTACCTTTCTGCAAGAAACTCAACTGACTGGCTAGAAGCATGTGGTGCAACAGTTGAGACTCAACAGTTGAAAAACTGAAGAACTCTCTCACCACATTCAAAAAATGTGCATACATGAATGCACCGATGCAAATGGGCATCAAGTATTAAGTCATTGTGTACGTTATCTTGATGTCAGGGGTAGGCCAGTAGATGCATTTCTAGATGTTCAAGTTATAGAAGACCCACCAGCTGCAGCTGTGACAATCCACATCTTAGAAGAGTTAAATGCTTGTCAGTTGGACCCCAAACAGATGGCTGCTTGTGCATTTGATGGAGCTGCAAACTTCTCTGGAAGACATGGTGGAGTACAAGCTTTGCTCAGAGAAAAGTGTAACCCTAATCTCTCCTATACGCACTGCAGAGGCCATCTACTCCAACTAGCACTAGTACGAGCTGCAGACTCTTCAAAAGACATTAAAAAAGCTATACATTTAATGTCTTCATTATATTCTTTTTTCAGCAAGAGTCCAAAAAGACTGACTATCTTGGAAAATATAGAAGATACACTGGGACTGAAGTTCAAATTAGTCCAACCTGGAAAAACCCTCTGGCTTTCTCATGAGCGATCCTTGGCTGTTGTCTTAAAATTACTCCAGCCCTTATTACTGGATTTGGAAAGTATCTACCAATATGGGATGGATCTAAGTAGTGAGGCTGGTGGATTACTTTTGCTACTACGTTCAGAGAAGACTATTGCCATTCTCTCTCTTGTAAGTCTACTGTTGAAACCACTTGGGTCATTAAACAATGCCATCCAGGCATCTGCTACAACAGTAGTAGATCTTTGTCCAGCAATAGAAGCTACATTTGGATCAATCAGAGAGTTATCCATTGAAAAAGTACTGAAAGAAGCAAAGACTTCAGTCAAGAAGTTGACTAATGAAGGCATTTATATTGAATCCTTAACTGAACAGGACAAGAAGTGTTTGTTAAGACAACTAAAAAAGTACACAGACTTAATTCTTAAAAATCGACAACAGCGACTTCTAGATTCTACTCAACCTCTGCGTAGCTTTTACAGATCCCTATCCTATAAAACACTGACAGTTGAGTGGAGTGAGCCACTATCAGCAATGGGGCTGCCATGTGCTCAGGACAGAATAGAGAATTTGAACACAGAGTGGAATATCATATGAGAAATGAATGAAGATTTGACTATAATTTCTTTTTTATCATCACTAGTGGCTCGACCCAATCTTTACGCTATGTTTCCTGGGATGAGAGAAGTAGGAATTCATCTCTTGCTACTCCCAGTCACAACAGCTAACACTGAGCGTTCTTTTTCATCATTGAATAGAATTTTGTGTTCTGAAAGAAGTCGCCTTCTGCCTGATCATGTGACTGAACTAATGAGCATATTAATTGAAGGAATGGAAGTACCGGACATACGGGAAGCCACCAAAGATGAATGCATTGCATTCAAGAAGTTCATTAACAGAGTTGTGCAAAATTATAACAAGGATGTAGATGTAGTGCTTCATAGAAGGCTTGGTTAGCCAACTTTAATTTGTGTGATGATTTTAAAACATGAGTTAAATCTAATAAAAATAGTCATGAAACATTTTTCAGTTTTTACTATGGTGCCATACAGCCCCCCTTCACCCTTATGGTCTCACCCCTCATCAGCCCTGACCCCCCCTGTACATTTGACCACCCCCCCAATTTCAATTCCTGGGGAAAACACTGGTCCCACCTTGACTTGCTGCGTCTCCATGGGTGCTCCCTGCGGCTTTCCGGGGGGTGAAGCCAACTCAGCTGAAAGAACCCTGTGAGGGGTTAGCAGTGCAGGGAGGCTGAGGGCTGCTCACATAGGCAGCTGCATGAGCTGCAGTGACCCTAGACCTAGACAACCTATCTGCCCGTTTACCTGAGCGCCCACAGTCCCCACTGCAAGGCAGGGGACACAAGAATAAATCAGCGTCGTTAGCATTGAATGGCAATAAGAGACACGAGTGTTTCAGTATCCATTTCTCCTTGATCAATTGCGGGCATGCCCAGTGCGCATGCTCCCAGGCAGGGGTGAAAGTAGAAATAGGGACTTACTGGTACAGGGCTGGGTTGGGGCCGGCTCTGGCCCCCGGAAGGGGCGGGGCCTCGGGCAGAAGGGCAGGGATGGGGGGGTCAGAACCAGCCCTGGCCTGCCCTGTACCGGTAAGTGCCCTCCCCCGCCGGAGTAGCAGCGGCAGCCGGGGGCTCCGGCAGCAGTTTAAAGGGCCCAGGGCTCGGCCGCCGCTACCGCCCCGGGCCCTTTAAACTGCTGCTGGAGCCCCCGACTGCCGCTGCTACCCCAGGGCTCCGGCAGCAGGGCTCCGGCGGCTATTTAAAGGGCCGGGGCCCTAGAGGCAGCAGGAGCCCCGGGCCCTTTAAATAACCCCCGGAGCCCCGCTGCTGCTACTCCAGAGCTCCGGCAGCGGGGCTCTGGCGGCAATTTAAAGGGCCTGGGGCTCCAGCCGCTGCTGGGAGTCCCAGGCCCTTTAAATTGCCGCCTGGGGAAGCCGTACCGGGGCGTACCGGCTTACTTTCACCTCTGCTCCCAGGCCAAAGCACCAGTCACTGCTCAGCTACAGGCCTAGATGGTCCTTGTATGGCTGTCTCCCGCCCAGATCTCCTTAACCCACTGCGCGGCAGGAGTGGCTAGTGCCGTGCTGCCAGTGACTTGGTACAGAGATGGTTGCGGGAGCCCTTCAGACAGCAGCCCGCACCCCTGAGGCCTCAGTGGTGGCTTTGGAGCCCAGATGGAAAGGCCACGAGACAAGGTGCCCTTTCAGCCCAAGCATTGGAAAGAGGAGTGTGTGTGGAGGTTAATTACATAATTCCCCCTGGTCCAGGGGAAGAGGAGAGAGAAGGATTGCTGTGTCCTTCATCTCTTTCCATGGAGCGGATCCTTCCCTCCACCGAGTGAGCACTGAAGGTGATACCACGGTGAGTCACTGAACCAGGGCCTGCATGCGTGTGTGTGCACGCATGCGGGTGTGTATGTGTGTGCAGGAGGGTTTGCGTATTTCTGTCTCTCTGTATTTCTGTACGTCATGTGTGTATCTTACTCATTGAGGTGTTTTTCTTTCCGTGTTCCTGGATTCCCTTATCCCCTCCCCCCATAGATCTATAATTTTTTTATGGCTTTTTTTTTTGTAATCTCTGGTTTGGGGAGCTGCTGGTTCCTTAGGAAAATAAACTGTATTTTTAGTGCTTGTCTGTGAGGCCGAAGATCCTGCCTGCCCCTGCTCATCGCTTAGTCACTATTTGTTTAAGATTTGATTTTCTCCTGCTGCCCTCTCCCTTCCCCCCCCAAGCCGGCGCTGGCAAGTGCTGCGCTGGGGCTGCGCGCCAGAGCAAAGGCGCACGCTGAAGTTGTAAATAAGCAAAAGGCAGCTCCAATCTGGCCTTTATTGAGGTCTGGGCTTGTGCAGCACTGGAGAGGCCTGCCCTGTAATCAGCCAACCACCAGAGCAGGCCAGCCTTGTAATAAAGCAGCTCTATATTTATTTGTTCTGTTTATATTCTGGTCTGTAATAACTCGGGAGCGCTCTCGTCCTATCTCCCCCCGCCCCTTGGGGAGCTTTGCCGGGTAGCTGAAGAAATCTGCAGTTTGAAGGTAGGTATGGGTTCTCCAAGCCTTGAGGTCTTGTACTGTGTGATATTGCTGTGTGGCTGGGAGACGAAGCACATTGTAGTCACCGTGGAGTGTTTGGGTGTGTAGTTGTAATGGCCCGTTTGCAGGGGTTCTCATTCACAGTGCACATGTAGACCGTGTCTTTTCCATGCCCTGCTCTCTCGTTCCTGTCAATTCTCTGTCTCATCTTATTGAGCTAATTAAGCCCAACCTTGCCCCCACAAATGTCAACAATCCCCACCTTACCAGGTGAGTTGAGTCCAGTTGGGCTTGTAATCTTTTCTGTTACGTAGTCATCTGAGTAATCAGGGTGCTGCAGCTAGCACTCCGTCACAGGCATGTCAGGGCACCGATTGCCTGCGTTCCCAGGCACCGAAGGAGAACCCATCTTTGGCAACAAACAAACCTATATGAACAGTGGGCACAATCTTTTGAGCATCTCATTCTGTTCTGCCCTGAGCCTCACATAGCATCATCATCATTCCTCAGTCCCGACCCGCAGCCCCCTGCTAGCCCAG
>NW_020664413.1:374517-381578 GCF_002925995.2 Terrapene triunguis
GGCTCCTCTCACACACAGCTCTGCCAGTGCCCCTCAATCCCGACTCGCAGCCCCCTGGTAGGCCAGCCCTGGGCTCCTCACCACCAGCTCTGACTGTGCCCCTCAATCCCGACCCTCAGCCCCCTGCTATCCCAGCCCTGGGCTCCCCCGCCCCCCCCAGCTCTGCCAGTGCCCCTCAATCCTGACCCAGAACTCCCTGCTATTCTATTCTTGGTTCTTTTTAAAATAAAATAAGTTTGTTAAAGAAAGCTCAGTTGCCCTTTTCCTGTGAGGCTTCTGGGGCTGGAACACTGACAGCCTGTTTGCCTGGGTGTCTGCAATTAAACTCAATCTCTGGGTGAATACAACAATATGACTGCACAGAATAATTCCTGGCGATCCTGACGCCGAGGAGGAGCGTGGCTTGTGAGCAGACCATTCACGCCTGGAATTCTATAAATACTTTACTATGTGGCACTAGGAAACCTTCAAGACTTTTTTTTTTATTAGTGCTACATAATATAGTAATTGTGTGACTAGAAGGTTACTCCTGTGCAGGCCTGGGTTCACGTGCCTGGGTGTGACCCCGCGCCCTGCTGGCTGAGGAGGCTGTGAGGCTGTGAGAATGGAGAGACCATGGCACACACACACACCGCCCCCGGCCTCATTGGGCCCTATGGGGAGCGCTGTCGGGGCCACAGACACATGGTGGCTGTGGTGGAGGGTTGTTACTCAGAACTATGGAGTGTGTCCACTTGTGCAGAATCGTGTGACGAGATCTGAAAACACTCTGGCTGTGATTTTCGTGGCAGTGTTTGATGTCTGGGCCACTCTGCAAATCCCAGCCATGCTCAAGCAAGTGCCCAGCCCCTCCCCAGTGGATCCTTGGCTGGCTGCCCTGCCCCTCATAGGTGCATCTGGAGGGAGAGGAACAGATCTTGCAGCCCGCGGTGTGAAGGAGTCCCTCAGGATGCAGCCCTGCCTTTCATTCCCAGCTCCGCCTGGCTGGCCACCGTCCCTTTCTCTTCTTGGTCACTTTCACTTGGCGGCTCTCGCGGTCTAGAAGGAGGCTGCTGCGTTGGGGTTCCCTTAGTATCAGGTCTGCGCCCCAGCTGAGTCACTGCATTCTGCTTACCTAGCCCAGCCCTCACCTCCCCTGAGCGGGACCGGCTCAGATCTGCGCCGTCCGGTCCCGGGGGCCTCTGAGGGAGGCGCAGTGCCCCAGAATGAACATGGACCGTCACACCTGCTGGGGGAGTTTCTCCTCGAAGCCTGGAGGTGGGGTTTCTTCACTTCAGGTCCTGCGCAGCGTTACTGGGCACCAGGAAGAAGCTGCTTGCTTGGCCTGGTGGTGGCTGCTTGCTTGGGCAGTGAGGTGCTAGTCTGCCCGTCTCTCAGGTGCTGGAGGATCTGTAGACAGCATGTTCCCTGGTCCACACCCGAGGCAGGGGATGGGTTTGCATATGGGATCAGTCCAGGCAGACTTTGGCCTACTTGCTACCTAAGGATGATGTCTGCCCTCTCTTGGGCGTCCCTGCTGCGTATCCAGGGGAGCACGTGGCCTAGAGTTAGCAGCCCCAGCCCACAGGCCCTGAGGGAGACTGGAGTTCAGCCCCTGCTCCACAGAGTGAGGCTGTCCCTCTGCCCCAGGGGAGGGCTTGGATCCCATCTTGTTGCCAAATGCCTCTTCGGCCTGTCCAGCTGGTTTTGCCTTTGGCTCTGGCCTCCTGTGTGTTTGCTGCCCCTTTCCCCAAGAACCACCCTCTGAGAAGCAAGTCATAGTGGTTTGTCTCTCCTTGATTTACCTTCTGAGGGAGCTGGCCTGCCTGAGGGGAGTGGCAGCAGGAGCATGGAGGAGAGAGGAACTTAACCCCAAATACCCCCATGGCCAAAGGGAACTCTTGAGCTGCAGACCCATCACCTGGACCGCTCTGCTTGGACCCTGTGTCCCGTTCTCCAGCCGTTGGCTGCTGGGCTGGGAGTGCTCTGGGAAGATCCAACCATAACCCAAATCCCCAGGGAGTGATGAGTGTTTCTGCTGTGAGGACTTGGTAGACTTGGCTCATGACTGAACCTCCTTGTTCCTCTAGACCAGTGCTTCCCAAAGCCGGTCCACCGCTTGTTCAGGGAAAGCCCCAGGTGGTCCAGGCCGGTTTGTTTACCTGCCGCGTCAGCAGGTTCGGCCGATCGCGGTTCGCTGCACTGCTCTAGACCGTTAACCAAGCCAGGGTCCTGGTCCTACCTGTGGGCAGCCCTCTTGGCCTCTCTCCCCATCTTAACGCTCACTCCCTGCTGACCCCTTCTCAGCTGCGCTTGCTCTGTCTCCCCGCCCTGCCACCTCCAAGTTTCTAGCATCACCTGGCTTTCCTGGGAGCTCAGCGCAACTGCTAATCCCAATCGAGGGGCAAGGACTGTGGGGCTAGCCAGCCCCCGGGGATGATTGCTGTGGGCGATGTGAGCACCTACAGTGTTTGCTCCCTTGCCCCGTGAATGGCTTTAGTGTTTGCCGGGTCCCTCTCTAATTGGGCAGCCTGGCGAGCCCCTGGGATGGGACGGGACGGCGGCTGCAGACAGGTTGGGAGGAACCCAAAGAACTCCAAGAATAACCTAGTAAAACCTTGTCATCTAATGCAGCTTTCACTCAGTCTGCAGCCAGAGAAAGAGGGAGGGGAGGGGGCTGCTGGACCCCACTCCTGCTCTCTTGGCAGGGCCTGCCTGCTCTCCCAGCCTCTCCCCATCCCACAGGGGGGCAGCACCCGGGGGCCTGGCGGTGGTACGGCCAGCCGGGTTCTCCAGCTGCCCGCAGCTCTCTGGAGAATCCGCACTCCCGCTCGTGTAAACTCCATCAAAGGCACTTATTAAAGCGTTATTAGCCGTTACTGGCCGTGCGGGCCCTGCCAACTGGCGGCGGCTGCTCACTCCGAGCGGACGGAACCAATTAGCGCAGCTTCCCCTCCGGTGGCCGGCTTGCTGCAGGCACGCCCCGCACGCACCCGCAGGTTGGCACCCGCTGTGCTCCTTCCCTACCTGGGCTGGCCACCGCTCCCCGTGTCTGATGGCTGTGCCTGCAGCAATGGGCTTGGCAGCTCCTCTGGTTGGGGTAGAGGGAACCGTGCAGTCCTGAGTGGCAGCGGCCAGTTGGCTGCCTGGGCCCTTGTTCCAGCCTGATCTGGCTGTGCCTCAGCTCTCAGGCTGCAGCTGGGTCGCTCTCCCGTCCATAGGCACTACCCCCTATGGCCAGCGGTAATGGGCGTGTTCCCCCTGCGCCCCAGCCACCAGCCCTGGGCATGGAAGAGCAAAGAGAGCTGAAGCTGGGTGATGGAGCAGGACTCCAGCCCTGCTGTCTGTGAGCGTGTCTGTCTGTCTGTCCCTGTCTGGGGCGTGCTTGGCATCCTGGTAGTGGCGGGTGGAGTTGAAGGAAGGCTATCACTGCGCTGGCACCACCAAGGTTAATATTAGAGCTTGGTGCCGTGTTGATGTTCCTGAAAGCCACAGTGCTTGTTAATATTCATGAGCCCACAGAGACTCATCCATATTCATGACCCTTCTGCAGACTTCACAGCCCATGTTTATCTTTCACCTGCTTGGCAAAGAGGGCTATCTAGGGCTGAGCCCAGGCGCCCAGTGGGTGCAATGGTCCTATTCCAGCACGGTGGGGAGCAGAGCCAGGTGGGAGGGGGCGTCCCTGCATCACAGTCGGGACACGATGCGATTGGATTGAACAGCGGTGTGTGTGTGAGAGGGGGGCTATCCCTCTCTCCCTGCCATGATGGGGGGAGTGTCCGTGCGTCCCAGCTGAGACACGGTGCGATCGGATTAATGGCGGTGATGGGTGGCTTTCCTTCTTGCCCTGCCATGATGGCTCTGGTTGGGTGGGGTGTCCCTGCGTCACTGTTGGGACATGATTCGATTGGATTAAATGGCGTTGATGGGGGGCTTTCCCTGTCGCCCTACCATGATGGTGCTGGTTTGTGGAGTGTGTCCCTGCGTCACAGCTGGGATGCGGTGTGATTGGATTGAACGGGGACAGGGGGAGAGGGCTTTCCCTATCACCCTGCCACAGTGGTGCTGGTTTGTGGGGGGTTATTCTGCAGAACCCACTTTCCATGAGGATGATCCCAATCCTTGTCCTTCCCTGGTGACAGTCAAGAAATGGGCAGAGCCACTGGGAGATGTCTCGAGCTCCTAGAATAGCTGGACATGGGACATCCCAAGAGCTCAGGTGCCCCCCCTCCATAGAAGAGCATTCAGCCTCCCACCCAGCACACCACTGCCCCCATGAAACACCCAGATGCTCTCATTCCCCTGCCCACCCTATCTCGTCCTCCCCAAGCCCCTGTCATATGGGTGCAACACGAGGGGGTGCTAGTGAGCAACTTGTCTGTGCCCTGGATCCAGCCTCCTGGCAGGGTCAGCGTTACAACAGGTCAGGACCCTGCCAGATGGCAGGGTCAACACGCACTGACTGCAGCGGCTACTGTTCCCCACCTCATCCCCCCCAAATGCTCCTGCCCCCTACCCATCTGCCCATGGCCCCTCACTTTGCAGACGCTGTGCTCTCTGGGATTTCCCCATATTGCCCGCGGTGGGGATGCAGATGTACTGTACGCAGTTGTGCTCCTTCGCGTTCTGTATGCCCGACTCAGGGTTTGCCGCAGGAAATGGAGACACCTAGAACTAGCTCAGGGCAGTGTTATGCTGAAAAGGTTCAAAGGCCTCTTGGTAGCAGTGTCCGTTCAGTCCACACTCTCACCCTGTACTGAGGGTAGATAGGGCAGTGATGAACAAACTGCCTTCAATTCCTTCTCCACTGCCCTTGGCCTGTGGTGGAGGGAGTCTTGCAGTACCCACTTCCTTACTTAATTCCAGCTTACTGTATTGTCAGTGTTTAGCTGAGGTATAGTTTAATAGTTACATTATGGTATTTTTGTAAATTGTACATAATTTGGGGGTCTTTATGCCCTTTCTGAGGGGACTTCTCTCCAGAAAAGCTCTGTTTGGTTTTTTGCATGGGATGTGCTGCGATCACCTGGGTTTAAGCCCTATTTAACTTGCCAGCACTCTATCCCCATTAGTGACAGCGACTCTAACTCTTTTTGCTGCCTAGGGGACACCCAAGTCCCTTCTAGGTGTAAGATCTGCCTTGGCTTTGGGAGTAGGTCAAGGATGAGCAGGGAAATCAGACTCAGACTACTACTCATGGAGTACTCCCTGCGGGCTTTGTTGGACCCAGCCCTCTTGTTCGCTGGGGCTCTGATAACCAGAGCACATCGCTGACCTTGACTGCTGCAATCCGCTCACTCACTAGGCCATCTTGTGGAAACCTGCTGAAGTAATGGGCTTAGTCTGCAGCAAGGGAGATTTAGGTGAAACTTTCTAACTCTTGCAGCAGTTCAGCTCTGGAACAGGCTTCCAAGGGAGGTTGTGGAATTCCCATCACTGTAGGTTTTTAAGAATAGATTGGAGAAGCACCTGTCAGGGATGGTCCAGGTTTACTTGGCCCTGTCACAGTGCAGGAGGCTGGACTTGATGACTTCTCAAGATCCCTTCCAGCCCAACATTTCTATGGTTCTGTGAAACCTTCAGAAAAAGAACAATAAGTCCCCTCCGAAGGAAACCAGCAGTAAAAGGCCTAAGTCACCTCAAAGATCTGCCTCTTCATAGACCTTGTGTCCTAAAAAGAGTACTGCTGAGGCTCCAAGTTCCTTCGACACCAAGGATACCAGACTGTCTACGAAGACTTCAGGTACCTCTAAGTCCTATGGTATCCATCTTCGTCTGGTACCGATGGCTGCCTCCATGCCTGGCACTGTCCAAGCATGACCACAGTCTGAGGCACTCAAAGGATTCTTCCTCAGAGAGATTGGTACCAACAGCTGGGCCTTCGGCTCCAACCCTTTCCTCTGTGGTGAGCAAGACAACGTTGCAAACAGATTGACTAGGACTAACACAGACCAGAGCGCTTCTGGTACTGCCACCCAGTGGTGCTGAGTTTCACCAGGTTCCTACCTAGTGTACCCCGTACCGGAAGAGTTCGTGCTCTAGCAACCTTTTGGTTTCAGAGGAACCTGAATCCCCCCTGCTCGTGGGTCTGGAAAGCCTTCGGTACAGGAACCCCGGTAGCCTCCCATGCCCCGGTGTTGACACTCTGAGACACAAATGTGCACGGGACATCCCACGCTCTTCCTGGTTTGAACCCCCTTCCTTACCATATGGGCTGCCTCTGTCCTCATTCTGAGATCTCTGGGCAGCCCATATGGAGCAGGTCTCTAGAGCACCTAGTGACACTCGAAGAGAATATCAGAGAAGCCCTTCCCCCTCCCTCTCCCTCCGCTCCCAGCATTCATTAGAGGCATGGGAGAAGAGGGCAGCTGCACTGCAGAGCAACATCTCTTACTGGTCGCCTGATGAGGCAGTTCTGCCTCCTCCTCTGTCCTCTGCAAATGATTTCAAGCAGTTCCAGGAGCTCGGCTGATTCGCTCCAGTCCCTTTGGAAGGAGATTCATGAGACACAGCACAACCTAACCGACCCCTCCACGCTGCCTCCTCTGGTCTTCCCCATACACAAGGCTTTGCTCGAGACAGCTACCCTGCTACTCTACTCCTAACCTGTGAAAGAGCAGGTAAGAAATATGCTCCTGCTAAGGGTTCTGAGCTTCTGTTCACACACCCAGCCACGAACTCACTGGTGTTTGATGCTGTGAACCCTGAAACAGGCAACATCACTAGAGCCACTTCATGAGACAAGGGTCAGAAAGGATTGGACTTGTTCTTCTTCTGTCTCATTATCATTTAGAACTGCCAACTATCAATCTCTAATCACAAAGCGTAATTACACCAGTTACGAAAGTTCAGTTCCTTTTTTCACCACCTTCCTCCAGGACAGTGAGAGCAATTCCACCCGATTATCATAGCTGAGGGGCCATTGTTAGCAAGGACATCATTGCAGGCCTCCCTGAGAGCAGCTGACACAACAGCCTGCTCTATATCAGGGGGTAGCCGTGTTAGTCTGTATCTACAAAAACAACAAGGAGTCTGGTGGCACCTTAAAGACTAACAGATTTATTTGGGCATAAGCTTTC